>NC_060123.1:616475011-616775678 GCF_021461395.2 Schistocerca americana | reverse complement strand
TCTGTGAGAAATAGTTGGCGGGTTAGCCTTTTGCCATAATTTGCATTTGGCAAGAACAAATCGAATACGTTTTTCCATATTACTGAAGTAGCAATTTTCTCGTAATTTATGAAAGCATTTTCTGGGACCAAAGTGTGCATAGCTGAAATGTGTATACCAAATCAATTTATTAACCCACTCATCAGGAACGCAAACTAACCAAACAGATTTGTCAACCGATTTTCGTTTAAAAAGAATATCATTGTGAACTAAATAATACTGTCTAATCGCTACGCTTTCCTTTGTCATAAGGCTGGTATCTATTGTCCTGTCTGTTTCGCCTGTCATTCAAAATTACCGCTATAGCGTCCGTTCCGATCATTAACCCTTTCTTCTGAAAATCTATTGTGATTACCGTTACTGAAAAAATTACAAGAAGTTCCGTCGTCGTTGTCACACTCAAGTTCTTGTAGCAAACTCTTAAAAGTTTCAATGTTGTGTTTACATCCTCCGGCTAAAGCAATGTGTCTTATCGATTATGGAAGCTTAATTAAACAAATACAAATTAATTCAGTCGGGCTATAAGGGTTGGAAAGGAATTGATTCTTTTGAATCATGTCGTGCGAAACTCAGGCTGTTTAAAATTACACTGCATAATAAGACTATGTTTGACTCTGTCTTGCGTGTTTTCGGACCATTATGCCGATAGAAATGCATGATAAAAATCATTTAAATTATTACAATCTCTTATAACGGCGCGCATGCGCGTCGCCGGTGCGTTTTCTAAATATCCACACATTAATTCCAGTTTGTGACTTAGTGGCCAATTTGGCGGAAGTGCTTATATAAATTGATCTAACCATGAACATGGATGTATGTCATTACTAGAATTGCAAAAGATCTTAAATTTCCGAACAGTTAAAATGTGTTTATAGTCAAGGTTTTCGCCTCGTGGTGACAAAGACCTACCGCGTCTGTCCCAGTCCGAATGTCGATTACTGTCAAGTTCGCGCATCTCGTAAATGAAATAAATTATTTCCTTCAAAACCCCCAGCTATCGGTGATTCTAAATTTCTTCTACTGTCTTTTCCTGCGATTTCGCTTTCAATTTGTTTAACGTGCTTTCGTAAAGCCTCAAATTCCCTTTTAACGCGTTCATTAAATTTTCCCTGATTTTCAACATGTTTATTTAGATTCTGGTACTCTTCTGTATCTGCAAATGGCAATGGAGCTGTATCATCTGAATCTCTGTCCCCATTTAAACTAAGACTTGTAAATTTATCTGAAATCTCCTCAACTCTTTCCGATAAGTCACCTATTTGTTCTTTCTGTTTATTTAGTCGCGACTCGGGTTTCAGTATTGACACATTTAGTAGTTAACTGTTCATATTGTTGTGTTAGGTAATTTATTCTGTCATTTTGTACGGATTCCTCGATTCTTTCAAATATTTCTTCCTTATCGCGTGCACATTGTAAATTAGATTGCTGCAAAATATTATATATGTGATGTTAGAGTGCTTTGCTAATGTATATTTGTCACTCATGTAAAGAATTATGTGAAATTATATTTTGTCATGGATTAATGAAATGAAAATATTTGTGGGTGGAGTCTTATATACTTGTGCAAGTTGTCATTTGCATGAAATGTTACACGCTTAGGGAAGATTTGTAGGATATGTGTTATGAAAGCATGGAGTTCTCTTGTACTGCTGGAAGTTATTGTGGAAGCTTGAAAGGTGGCCTGAACTTTTGATGCGCTACCTGTAGAGTGTAGGTAGCAGTGAAAGTGGCAACGCTCGGACGGAGCAGGCGGTGCCTTGCCGATATTGTTGCGCAATAGCCTCAGACGATGACTGCTGAATTGTTACGGCTTTGATACGGGCTGTTGGGCTTTGCAATGGACATCAAGAAGTATTAATTAGCCCTACTTCAAGAAACTTGTTCGCTGTACCATGGGCGGTGTAGCCACCATTACTATAGGCCACAACCAAAGCTTCCATCCAACAGGCTATGACCAGTAAAATTAGAGTTGTAGAAGCGTGAACAATTAATTCAAAATATTTTTTTGGAAAATTATTGCGTCAGAACATATAATTTGGTTCACCCTGTTACTTATTTCTAATCATTCACCTAGATAGGGTCTATATAATAATTATTCCGAGTAACTTTGAAAAATATTTGAAGTGTTTTATTCAGTATCTACAAACATTAATAATCATCTTTCAATAAATGTCTGAAATAATTATTGTGAACTAATTTCTTAAAGTGAAAGAGAACAAATTAGTTTTGAGTATAGAACAGATAGATTTCAGCAATGTGGCTCAGTGACACTGAAGTATGGTTGCATATCAATACTGAACGAAAATGTACAAAGCGTGCTGCTCAGAAAATTGCTTATGTTATTAGAATATTTAGGTATTTAGTTTGTTGGTTAAACAGTATGCAAACATTGAATTTCCCCCTGGCCATTAATTAAATAATTCGTGGTCTTTCTAGGTCAAATATATATATATATATATATATATATATATATATATATATATATATATATATATATATGCTGTGGTCGCTCACATATTCTTGTGTCTTTCTCAGAACTATATCCTCAATGCTATATTTGTTTTGAAGTTATATTAGGGAACAGGAAAGAGGCCCAAAGTTACTTCTTCTGCCTTTCTGAAACTTAACCATTTCTTTACCTCGATAGGCTAGCGACCGTAAATTCATTAGACAGACCACTTATTGAACTTGGTATAGAAATGTCCTGGACCCAGTATTGTATCACTTTTACTGTGCTTCTCTCTAACAGCTAGAAAACGCTTAGGAAAAGGAACTAACAATCTGATGCACATATTCATTAGTCATACATCACGGTCAAATCCTGTAAAAAGGGTAATGTTATACTATATGCACAATTGCCTGGGGATTTTCCTGTGGCAGGGCTGTTTGTTCTGTTGAAGTACTAGTGGTATATCTGATCCCAAGATCAGCAACAGGCAGGTGGCCCATCAGCATGGAGTGAAGCAGACGACCATATGAAATATTTGCCATGACAACCACCAGTATCCGAATCATTTACAGCTAGAGCTACAGGTTTGCTCCAACTGCTTCGTAGAATCCCAGGGTATGGTGTCACTGAACCAATAGCATCTGTCCAGCGTCAATGTGTGGGCGTGGATTATTGGCAACCGTCTCGTGTGTAAGGAGTACTGCTATCTTTGAATCTACCGATGTTGCATTTCTCACTTATAGGAGGCTTCCAGAGCTTTCAGGGCCGGGTGCGCCTTGTGTCTCGGAGCGATGTCTTGGCGTATACTGACAACAATAACACAGAGGTAGTGGTCCTAAGTGAAAGTGAGCATCTTTTGGTGGAATGTAAAATTTTTATCCCCTATAATTTCACGAGTAGTGGCGAATAGAGGTGAACGCAACATGCTGACCAGCTTGATATGGTATAACTTGGAAAATTTAAGGGCTGGTAGTACTATACCAACAGCGGGTGACAAACAAATTAGAGATTGCACAGGCGACTATGGAAGAGTAGTATGAGCATATAAAGGAGGCCATAGATGAACCAGCGATAGAAGTCCCTAGAGAACATGAGAAGAAGATGGAACCACTTTGGTGGGGTGCATAAAAAGCAGAGATGATTGACAGGAGAAAACAAGCTTATTTGACGTTTCTGAATAATACGAAAGCCAAAGCAGAGACAGGTATAGGACACTAAAATTATAGGTAATTGAAAAGAGAAGTGTATAAAAGCGAAAACAATGCATGAAAAGAGGAATTGACTATGTAGAGAGGATAATTGGTGGGGCTTATTGTGCTGAGGCATGGAGAACAATCGACTCAGTGCGAGTGTCAGCTAGAGATAAGTTACATGATAATAATATTATTCATGAGTAATGGACAACGAACCGTAAGGATTTATTCGAGGAAACTCAACCTGAGCTTTCGCACAGTTGTGAGGTGAGGATGCAGCAGAAGGAGTTATGGTTTTTAGACAAACAACTTCTTCAACAGGCTGTAAGGAGCTGTAAGATGAGTAAGGCACCAGGATATCGCTCTGTATAACCACAGTGGTGAAGTCTGGTCCACCTTAATTGCTAGCGGTGCTAAGGAGGGCATTTGAAAGAGTATTAAATGCACAACATGTTACATTGGACTGCAACATATGTTACATAAGCCCAGTGCATAAGAAAGGGGATTGACAGTGATCATTCTCTTTGGAAGACTGTACTCTAAGGCACTGTCTTGTAGAGAATGAAACAACCCACAATCAGTAAGAAGAGCGAGCGAGATTTCGAGCAGGAAGACCGATAATTGACACACATCTTCAAAATGTAACTAGTTTGTGAAAAATGAACAAAGGTTGAAGGTTGGGGTGCAGATGCATGTTACATTGATTGACCTACAGAAAGCACATGATATTATTCCCACAAACAGTGGGAAAAGTTGAAAGGGATAGTTAGGCCAAGGATTTCTAAAGATTGCTATGAAATTACATGGAAGGAACACAGCAAGGGTAAGGACTGGGAATAGTTGGTGAGAGGATTTCGAGGTCTGTGGTAGGGATGTGCGCTGTCACCATACCTTTTCAAGCTGTATCTAAGAACAATCCTGCTAACTTGGCGTAGAAACTGTCACCTTATGGGAATGACAGTAGAGGACAGCAAAAGATAGTTAGCCTGTAGTTTGCAGACGACTATACTGTACTAGCAGAAGATGAAGATGTTGTGAGTCATATGAGAAGAAAGCTTAAAGAGGAATACAGTAACACTGGTCTGAACATGAAGAAGTGTGAGTACTTGGCTGTTGGTGAGGAAAAAGTAAATTATTTTGTGGGCGATAGAGAAGTAATTGTATGTGTGGAAAAGGAAAAATATCTTCGGGTATTATTTAACTAACAGGGCATATTCAGTGATGAAATCGCTAGTAAGATTAACAAAGAACGAGCTATAACAAGGGCAATGAACTCTGTTCCGTGGAACAATAACATAAGAAGAGCAACGAAGAAGAGAATGTGTAAAACTATAGTTCAGAGTGTAGTTTTGTACGGAGCAGAAACCAAGGACACTACCAAAAACAAGTGAAACTACTTGCCACTGAGAGGAAGCTCAATCTATACTGGGACGGACAGGATGAGAAATCACATAATGCGACAAAGGATGAAAATGGATAGGAATATCTGTGACGACGTCCAAGAAAAACAGTTAATGTGGTTTGGCCAGGTGAATAGGATGGTTGGTTTGGGGAAGGAGACCAGACAGCGTGGTCATCGGTCTCATCGGATTAGGGAAGGATGGGGAAGGAATTCGGCCGTGCCCTTTCAGTGGAACCATCCCGGCATGTGCCTGGAGAGATTTAGGGAAATCACGGAAAACCTAAATCAGGATGGCCGGACGCGGGATTGAACCGTCGTCCCCCCGAATGCGAGTCCAGTGTCTAACCACTGGGCCACCTCGCTCGGTGAATAGGATGAATGAAGACAGAACACCAAATGACGGATACCATACCAGCGGAAGAAAAGAGGTCGCCCACGAAGCAACTGGCAAAACTATGTGGAGGAGGACACTGAAGCAAGGTATTCGAACGTTGAGGACAGTCAAGACAGAAGAAGATGTTGGAGAAGCTGCGACAGCTCTAGATAATCCGCAAGAAGAAGAAGATGATGAAGTGAAACACAACTAGCTCTTTATTCTCACGATGTAATGAGTGCTGTCGGCAGATGATGCCAAATTTATTCCATATTTTTAAGATTTACAGAAGGCTTTCAACACTGTTCCTCACAAGCAACTTGTAATCAAATAGCGTGCCTATGGAGTATCGCCTCAATTGTTCAGCTGGATGCGTGAGTTACTGTGATAAAGGTCACAGTCCTTAGTAACTGACCTGATCTATATAAATGATTTCGGAGACAAAGTAAGCAGCCCTCCTAGAATCTTTGCAGATGAAGCTGTCATTTGCCGACCCGTAAAGTCATCAGATGCTCATAAGCAAACGTAAAATGATTTAGACATGATATCTGAATGGTGAGAAAAGTCGCAATAGACGCTAAATCCATCTTCCATCCAAGTATGAAGTTACCAACATGACTACCAAAATGAATCCGCTAAGTTTAGGTTACGACAAATCACAAAAATCTGAAGGCTATAAATCAGACTAAGCACTTAAGGTTTACAATTACGAGTAATTGAAACTGGAAAGATGAGATAGATAATTTGTCGAGAAATCAAGCCAAAGACACCATTTCATTTATTGGCAGAACACTTAGAACTTGCAACAACTACTAAAGAGACTGCTTACACTACGCTTGTCCGCCTTGTTCTGGAACACTGCATCAGATCGGATTGACAGAGGACATCGTAAAAGTTGGGTAGTTCTTTTTGTATTATCGGAAAATAGGGGAGAGTGTGCCACAGATATGGTACTCTAAAAGAGGCTGTCAATAATAAAAACGAAGGCGTTTTTCGTTATGGCTGGATCGTCTCATGGAAATACAATCACCAACTCTCTACCCTGGATGTGAAAATATTTTGTTGGCACCCATCTTTATATAGGGAAAAATGATTGTTATAATAAAATAAGAGAAATCAGAGTTTTCACATGAAGTTTTAGGTGTTCGGTCTTCCTGTGCACTTTCGAGAGTGGAATAGCGAGAAATGGCTTGAAGGTAGACCGCCGAACCCTCAGCGAGGCATTCAGTTGTGAATTACAATCATGTAGACGTAGATGTCGATGTAGATAACATCCTTGTGTTCTCCCTTGGAGAGCAAATTGTGTTAAATGAACAGTGGCCACGTAGCACAGTACAGCAGAGTGGTACCGACAGGTTATGTTATAAAATCCCCACAAGGAATAAAAGTGCCTCCGTTTATTATTTTAATGTCGTCCCTCTATAGAGGGTGTTACAAAAATGTACGGCCAAACTTTCAGGAAACATTCCTCATACACAAAGAAAGATAATATGTTATGTGGACATGTGTCCGGAAACGCTTACTTTCCATGTTACAGCTCATTTTATTACTTCTCTTCAAATCACATTAATCATGGAATGGAAACACACAGCAACAGAACGTACCAGCGTGACTTCAAAGACTTTGTTACAGGAAATGTTCAAAATGTCCTCCGTTAGCGAGGATACATGCATCCACCCTCCGTCGCATGGAATCCCTGATGGCCTGATGCGGCCCTGGAGAATGGCGTATTGCATCACAGCCGTCCACAATACGAGCACGAAGAGTCTCTACATTTGGTACTGGGGTTGCGTAGACAAGAGCTTTCAAATGCCCCCATAAATGAAAGTCAAGAGGGTTGAGGTCAGGAGAGCGTGGAGGCCATGGAATTGGTCCGCCTCTACCAATCCATCGGTCACCGAATCTGTTGTTGAGAAGTGTATGAACACTTCGACTGAAATGTGCAGGAGCTCCATCGTGCATGAACCACATGTTGTGTCGTACTTGTAAAGGCACGTGTTCTAGCAGCACAGGTAGAGTATCACGTATGAAATCATGATAACGTGCTCCATTGAGCGTCGGTGGAAGAACATGGGGCCCAATCAAGACATAACCAACAATGCCTGCCCAAACGTTCACAGAAAATCTGTGTTGATGACGTGATTGCTCAATTGTGTGTCGATTCTCGTCAGCCCACACATGTTGATAGTGAAAATTTACAATTTGATCACGTTGGAATGACGCCTCATCCGTAAAGAGAACATTTGCACTGAAATGAGGATTGACACATTGTTGGATGAACCATTCGCATAAGTGTACCCGTGGAGGCCTATCAGCTGCTGATACTGCCTGCACACGCTGTACATGGTACGGAAACAACTGGTTCTCCCGTAGCACTCTCCATACAGTGACGTGGTCAACGTTACCTTCCACAGCAGCAACTTCTCTGACGCTGACATTAGGGTTATCGTCAACTGCACGAAGAATTGCCTCGTCCGTTGCAGGTGTCCTCGTCGTTCTAGGTCTTCCCCAGTCGCGAGTCATAGGCTGGAACGTTCCGTGCTCCCTAAGACGCCGATCAATTGCTTCGACCGTCTTCCTGTCGGGACACTTTCGTTCTGGAAATCTGTCTCGATACAAACTTACCGCGCCACGGCTATTGTTCCGTGCTAATCCATACATCAAATGGGCATCTGCCAACTCCGCATTTGTAAACATTGCACTGACTGCAAAACCACGTTCGTGATGAACACTAACCTGTTGATGCTACGTACTGATGTGCTTGATGCCAGTACTGTAGAGCAATGAGTCGCATGTCAACACAAGCACCGAAGTCAACATTACCTTCCTTCCATTGGGCCAACTGGCGGTGAATCGAGGAAGTACAGTACATACTGACGAAACTAAAATGAGCTCTAACATGGAAATCAAGCGTTTCCGGACACATGTTCACTCAACATCTTTTCTTTATTTGTGTGGGAGGAATGTTTCCTGAAAGTTTGGCCGTACCTTTTTATAACACCCTGTATAAGAAGGACTGTAGGGAAAATTGTTTATTTCCTACTTTATAGGCCATCATGACAATCTTAGCATCAGAGGTCGCTTCTGTAATCATCATCATATGTGGAGGCCCGGACTTAGGCACAATTGTGTTTTGACAAGGAAGCCACGCCTCTGTTGAGCCCCAGACCCATGTGTCATTCTGCCAGAAGAGCCCGTGACCCGTCATTCTGCCTTACATTCTCCTTCCTACAGTGAGTGCCAGAGCCGCTCTAAATCGTTGCCAATCATTAGTCTTGCCTCCCGGCTTTCAGGTCAGTTGAGCCCGCATCCCGTGGTCCTGCGGTAGCGTTCTCGCTTCCCACGCCCGGGTTCCCGGGTTCGATTCCCGGCGGGGTCAGGGATTTTCTCTGCCTCGTGATGGCTGGGTGTTGTGTGCTGTCCTTAGGATAGTTAGGTTTAAGTAGTTCTAAGTTCTAGGGGACTGATGACCATAGCTGTTAAGTCCCATAGTGCTCAGAGCCATGTATGTCAGGTCAGTTGACGGCCGCCAACACAACCTGGCCTCAGCTCATCACACTTTCTCGCCAACTGACCCTCATGTTCCCACTCCTTGCTTGTGACTCGGCACATTCCTCAGGACCAGAACCTTTACAAAACATATACAACAATAATCAAATTAAATTAAATCATGCAACGTTATTTACAACAGAGTAAACAACCTCTAGCTTGAAACTTCCTGGCAGATTAAATATGTGTACCGGACAGAGACTCGAACTCGGGACCTTTGCCTTTCACGGGCAAGTGCTCTACCAACTGTGCTTGCCAAGCACGACTCACGCCCCGTCCTCACAGCTTTACTTCTGCCAGTACCTCGTCTCTTACCTTCCAAACTTTACAGAAGCTCTCCTGTAAGGTAGGAGACGAGGTACTGACAGAAGTAAAGCTGTGAGGACAGGGCGTGAGTCGTGCTTGGGTAGCTCAGTTGGTAGAGCACTTGCCCGCGAAAGGCAAAGGTCCCGAGTTCGAGTCTCTGTCCGGCACACAGTTTTTATCTGCCAGGAAGCTTCATATCAGCGCACACTCCGCTGCAGAGTGAAAATCTCATTCTGGAAACATCCCCCAGGCTGTGGCTAAGCCATGTCTCCGCAATATCCTTTCTTTCAGGAGTGCTAGTTCTGCAAGGTCGCAGGAGAGCATCTGTAAGTTTGGAAGGTAGCAGACGAGGTACTGGCGGAAGTAAAGCTGTGAGGACGGGGTGTGAGTCGTGCTTGGGTAGCTCAGTTAGTAGAGCACTTGCCCGCGAAAGGCAAAGGTCCCGAGTTCGAGTCTCTGTCCGGTACACATATTTAATCTGCCACGAAATTTCAAGCTAGAGGTGGTTTACTCTGTTGTAAATAACGTTGCATGATTTAATTTAATTTGATTATTGTTGTATATGTTTTGTAATGGTTCTGGTCTCATTCTGGAAACCTCTAGCTTACTTCCGAAAGTACTTGTAACGTTCTTTAAAAAATTATTAAAAAAAGTGTAACGTTCTTTTAATAAATTAATGAGAAAACTGTGTGATTACTTTGAATTAAGTCTGAACTGTGGAATGGATACAGAACTCGAATTGTCGTGTTGCGTGTTGTAACTGCAAGTGGTGGGCTTATTCTGTGTTATTGTTAGCAATACTATACACGAACTGATTGGGTAATGCAACTCCCAATACCAATAACGAAGTAGAGTCACTGCAAAATATATTCAGCCCCTCAGGCATTGAGTCATCTGGCCCTGTTCAGAACTGATAACTTTGGTCCCTGTGCACATAACAAATAAATTAAATTGTCTTACCTCTAAAGCAACAACGGAATAACGTGATATATTCCGGTCTCTCATAAAAATATGCATATGCTAATTACAGGCTCAGCAGTGTACAATGCTGGCCATAATACTTGAAATGCACAAGAAATTCATTTGGCTGATAAACGAGAACGTTTAAGATAACTCAGCTTCTTTAAAAAGTATGACATGGACTGCGAGGTGGTGCTGATTATGGGGAATTACTAGCCCTCAGTTTTCCTGCCAAAATTACATTGGAAGTTAATCTTGGCTTTTCAGAAACATCTGACAACTGAAGCTATATTACTCACAAATGATTCACAAACAGTGAGATTTAAACAGCAAGTACTATCTAACTTCATTAATCCAACATAAATGCAAATCATCAAAGTAAACATAGCTTTGTTAACAAATCTTAAAAGCATTACAAAAATACCTAACTACACTCCTGGAAATGGAAAAAAGAACACATTGACACCGGTGTGTCAGACCCACCATACTTGCTCCGGACACTGCGAGAGGGCTGTGCAAGCAATGATCACACACACGCACGGCACAGCGGACACACCAGGAACCGCGGTGTTGGCCGTCGAATGGAGCTAGCTGCGCAGCATTTGTGCACCGCCGCCGTCAGTGTCAGCCAGTTTGCCGTGGCATACGGAGCTCCATCGCAGTCTTTAACACTGGTAGCATGCCGCGACAGCGTGGACGTGAACCGTATGTGCAGTTGACGGACTTTGAGCGAGGGCGTACAGTGGGCATGCGGGAGGCCGGGTGGACGTACCGCCGAATTGCTCAACACGTGGGGCGTGAGGTCTCCACAGTACATCAATGTTGTCGCCAGTGGTCGGCGGAAGGTGCACGTGCCCGTCGACCTGGGACCGGACCGCAGCGACGCACGGATGCGCGCCAAGACCGTAGGATCCTACCCAGTGCCGTAGGGGACCGCACCGCCACTTCCCAGCAAATTAGGGACACTGTTGCTCATGGGGTATCGGCGAGGACCATTCGCAACCGTCTCCATGAAGCTGGGCTGCGGTCCCGCACACCGTTAGGCCGTCTTCCGCTCACGCCCCAACATCGTGCAGCCCGCCTCCAGTGGTGTCGCGACAGGCGTGAATGGAGGGACGAATGGAGACGTGTCGTCTTCAGCGATGAGAGTCGCTTCTGCCTTGGTGCCAATGATGGTCGTATGCGTGTTTGGCGCCGTGCAGGTGAGCGCCACAATCAGGACTGCATACGACCGAGGCACGCAGGGCCAACACCTGGCATCATGGTGTGGGGAGCGATCTCCTACACTGGCCGTACACCACTGGTGATCGTTGAGGGGACACTGAATAGTGCACGCTACATCCAAACCGTCATCGAACCCATCGTTCCACCATTCCTAGACCGGCAAGGGAGCTTGCTGTTCCAACAGGACAATGCACGTCCGCATGTATCCCGTGCTACCCAACGTGCTCTAGAAGGTGTAAGTCATCTACCCTGGCCCGCAAGATCTTCGGATCTGTTCCCCATTGAGCATGTTTGGGACTGGATGAAGCGTCGTCTCACGCGGTCTGCACGTCCAGCACGAACGCTGGTCCAACTGAGGCGCCAGGTGGAAATGGCATGGCAAGCCGTTCCACAGGACTACATCCAGCATCTCTACGATCGTCTCCATGGGAGAATAGCAGCCTGCATTGCTGCGAAAGGTGGATATACACTGTACTAGTGCCGACATTGTGCATGCTCTGTTGCCTGTGTCTATGTGCCTGTGGTTCTGTCAGTGTGATCATGTGATGTATCTGACCCCAGGAATGTGTCAATAAAGTTTCCCCTTCCTGGGACAATGAATTCACGGTGTTCTTATTTCAATTTCCTGGAGTGTAGCTTTTTTGTCAAAACCGTTTATGTACATTCTGGGGTTACTCAACAATTACAAATTATCAGCCGACTCATCTATACCAACGAGCTGGCAAAAAGAGATATTATAATTATTTAATATCTTTACCTTGGTTGAATGAAGACTTGTGCTTCCTAGTCCAACAATATTGACATACCTACAATAATATAACTCTTGGTAACTCCACAAAGCACACCACAAAAACTACCTACTCCATCGCGTTTCCCTCAGAGACAGCTACCCACAACTGCGCGGCAAGCGCTCTCTTAGTTCAACAAAGCAGTGCAGTTTCTTTCGCTCTGTAGCCGCGCGCAGTCAGCGATCCACATTATCGAGCCTATGAGAGACATTCATTGTTTATAGTACACTAGTTTCATTTTAATTTATTGGTATTCGTATCTTATTCTGGTGCCACATACAAGTGTGCCCCAGTATACTCCTTTCATACTGTTATCTAGATATTAACATTATTTTGTATCCACTGTGCTTCACAAGTTATTGCCACTGTGACATATCACAATACATGTAAATTGGAGGAGATCACTGTGGTCAGCTGCAGCTGGACATACAGTGGAATCAGTGGTGACGAGCGGAAATGTGTACTGGACCAAAATTCGAATCTAGGTTTTACTGCTTACTAGGCAGTTGCGTTAACCGCTGCGGCATCTGGAAGACAACGTTACTGCAGCTGCATGGCGTATCTCAAGATGCCTCAAGGCCGATCCACTGTCCCACCCGCGCCACCTATCAGCAGTCCCTGGCAATTGATACGCCTAACTGGGAAATGGATCCACCTTCTTCAGTGCGGATGCACAAATGCGTCCGATCTCCTGTGCGAACCTCAGAGTTAATGGACAGGGACTGCGGGTAGGTGGTGCTTGTTGGGAATATGTGAGGTGTGCTCAGATAGTCCGCACAGTTACGAAAACGCCCGGCCCCGGATGGTGCCGTGGTTAACGGACGTGCCTAGTAAGCAAGACATCCTGGGTTTGAATCCCGGTCCAGTACTCATTTTCGCTCGATGGCGCTGATTCTGCTTAATGTCCCGCTGCAGCTGACAAGAGTGATCCCCTTCGGTTTACATATAATGTTCCACAGCTGCGGATCCAGGCAAATGCTGGGATGGTTCCTCTGAAAGGGCACGGCCGACTTCTTTCCCCATCCTTCGCTAATCCGATGAGACCGATGACCACGCTGTCTGGTCTCCTTCCCCAAAACAACCAACCAACCAACCAACCACAGCTGCGGATTGTGCGTGGTGTCTGTTCATTCGGACATGTCCGAAAGAACAGACGCCATGCATTCATGTAACATATCACAAACTTTCATATTATGTCATCAACGTTTGTTACATATACATAACTGATAGATGATTAGTATTATTCTAGTTCTCCATTACGTAAGTCGTCACCCAGGATCAACAAAGTACAGTTAGTAGCATTCTAGTAGTATCACAGCTAGTTATTTTCAATAGCAATATAATAGTAAATGTTGATCAAATAAGAACACTGTCACCAGTGATTCCTGTAATGAAGCTGCGGTTTCTGCTCTTTGTCTTATATTGGCAGATTATTCTGTCCCTCTTCCTTGTTCCATATTTATATCTGCACCCGACATTATGTTCGAAATGGTTCAAATGGCTCTGAGCGCCTTGGGGCTAAAAATCTAAGGTCATCATTCCCCTAGAACTTAGAACTACTTGAACCTAACTAACCTAAGGATAGCACACACATCCACGCGCGAGGCAGGATTCGAACCTGGGACTGTAGCAGTCGCGCAGTTTCAGAACCGCACGGACACAACGGCCGGCCCGGCATCATATAATTTTGTTATTGGCAAATCTATTTATTTCTTATTCTTTTGCCACCGTGCTCTTCCTCTTGAGGTACTTCCTGTGTCGCATTCTCTGCCTGTGAACAACGTTTCATACAAATCACAAGACAAAGTATGCCATTAAAATTTACAACAGCCATCAGAATTGCAGACGATGTTGTAATCTAAACGTAACTTCTCGGAGTGTATTCACGGCTTCAGTTATGTTCTGCCTTTTATTCACGTCAACACTGAGGGCGCTAATTTCGTATCTGTCATCACTCTGCCCCATCATGATCTCCCTTCTCTCATAAGTCCTCACTTTCCTGACAAAAATTAACAAATACAGGAAACGTATTGTAGACTGATCTGTAACCTTTTGCTGAAGGTAGAACTGCTGTCTGAATTCGCTACAGTGTAACTCACTCTTCTTTGATCTTAGGTCATCCTTACCACAGCTCGTAAGCCAAAAAATTTTGCTTACGCCGCAGTAACCCACACATTTCATGCTGTTATAAAAAAATATCCCCACTGAATTATCATTTCGTCCAAACGTACCCTGACACATAACTACCTCAACCTACAGTCTTCCTCATAAATCATTGTCCAACCACAAGTTTGGTAAGGGCCTAAATTCAAAGTACTCCACAGTATGCCAGCCCCAAAATGCTACATTATCATAGGCGAAGTACACATAAACATCTAATCACACACCGTACCTGCCACCCAAGTACAACAATAACAATTCTTAAAATACGAATAATAAATGAACCATTAGGCAATATCTCCACAAAACAGACAACCGAACATGAGGTACATCTTTAATTTCATAAGCCGGCCGCTGTGGCCGAGCGATTGTAGGCGCTACAGTCTGGAACCGCGCTGCTGCTGGTCACAGGCTCGAATTCTGCCTCGGGCGTGGATGTGTGTGACGCCCTTACGTTAGTTAGGTTTAAGTAGTTCTAAGTTTAGGGGACTGATGAGCTCAGATGTTAAGTCCCATATTGCTTAGAGCCATTTGAACTATTTCTTTCTAATTTCATAACACAAACCCAACAATACTGTATGTGAAAATTCACCACCTTGTAGTATCGCTGTTTCATAAATACACTTTCCTGACATCAATGCATCGCACAAGACTTACATATATTCTTCTCAGTTAAATATTATTCATTCTTTTAAAAACATCAGATTCCTCAGAGAAGGCAAATACATTTACTCCGCCTAATTTCATATTAATTGTAGACACTACACCACTTCTAACTCACTGAAAACCTGTCATATTCATACACCATGGATCAATGCTATTCACTGTAACTGTTCTATTTAGCTTATAAAAGAACTGTGTCTCCATCTGAATAAAATCATGATCTGCATCAGCTGCTGGACCTGCACCTGTAACTTGTGTTTTACTTTAAGAAGTCTTTGATGTGGCTGATGTGGTCCATGCCAACAGATTTTCTTGATTTAATCGTTTCCAGCTGAGATGTGTTCGCATGAGCAATTCTTCTCATCCTTAATGGTCCATTATACATGGAAAATAATTTGTGACATCATCTCTTCTGTTTCTCTGAAAGTCACAAGGCTTTTACTAGAACTTTCTGACACACGTGATATTCTATCACTTTATCCTTCTTGTAAGCAACTTCCTTTCTCTTGCGGCCTGCATCTTGAATCCTGTGCAACACCTGTTCGACCAAGTCCATATGCTGACATCGTGCTACGGTCGCAGGTTCGAATCCTGCCTCGGGCATGGATGTGTGTGAAGTCCTTAGGTTAGTTAGGTTTAAGTAGTTCTAAGTCTAGGGGACTGATGACCTCATATGTCAAGTCCCATAGTGCTCAGAGCCATATGAACCTTTTTTTTTTTTTTTTTTTTTTTGAATCGGTGAGTTCAGGAGAGTAATACGGAAGCCGTGCTGGATCCCAACGGCATCGTATCACTATTCCATGGTGGAAAATTTACTACTTGCCTCATTCTGTCCGTTGGCTGACGATTCTTTAAGACTGTCAAGGGTGACAGCAACCTTATAGTACGCGGAATCCCATTTATTACACTTTGAAAGTCGTTCAAAAAATAAATAGGTAGGGCCATATGTCTTCCTTCCGTAGTTCAGATCTGAATTGGGGTCCGAATTGCATGAGAAAATCCTTACTGAACACCTTGAATACACTTATCGCCATTGCTTTCCGTTATGGTATGAGTGTAACAAATTTGATCGTGTGTTCAACAACCACCATCACTTAACAAAAAATGGTTACAATGGCTCTGAGCACTATGGGACTCAACATCTGAGGTCATCAGTCCCGTAGAACTTATAACTACTTAAACCTAATTAACCTAAGGACATCACACACATCCATGCCCGAGGCAGGATTCGAACCTGCGACCGTAGCAGTCGCGCGGTTCCAGACTGAAGCGTCTAGAACCGCTCGGCCAGCTATCACTTAACAGAAATTGTGTTATGTACTTGGGAGGAGTTTGTGTAAATCGATTGCCACAACTTGTCTCAATTTTTTGGTCACAGTAGGTTAGAGTGGTGCCTGCGTCACCTGAGTTGAAGCTTTTCCCTTTTGGAATGCACTGTTTATAGATAGAACTTATCTTATCCTTCTATCCTTATTGTTAAAATGACATAATGTCTTTAATTTGTGGAAAACGTTATTTGGCCTAAAATGGGTGTCTCAAATGACTTTATTGATTAAACTCTTGTGTCTACACAGAACCCGCAATGAATATGCAACAATTCTCTGATAGCATAACATTCCTCCCTCACCAAGTCGAATTGCCTGATGTCCGTCTGGTTTCTGTCTTTCCTTTTATTCTTTAACTGCAGGAGTGATTGATCCTTATTCTGTTCATCTACATCTCTCTCATCAAGGTGGCTATTTAGTTTCCTAATTTACCTTTTTAAGTAAAAAAGCTACAGGTGTTTTCATCTATGTCCTCATTTCTTTCATCTGCTAATGTTATCGCTCACTGTGACAGCAATGATATGTGACGGAGAAGTTAAATTCGTGAAGGTCAAGTACCCATATTGCTAACTTTCTGTGACTTAATGTTGCATTCAGCAAGAAATCGAGTGCCTTGTTGTCTGCATATATACTCGTCTTGCATCTGAACAGGAAGTACTGAAATTTCTTGAAGGGTCATACAAGTGCCAGAGCCTCAGTTTCTGTTTCAGGGTAATTCTTTTCGCTCTTAAAGATGACATGGTTACCAAATGTTATGGTTCTGCGTAGGCGCTTTCGATTCTCCAAGAATATTTGAAATATCAGTACTCCGAGTGCTGTCTTGGCATTGTCGGTGGCCATGCAAAAATATTTTATTAAATCAGGATATGACAGTATGGGTGTCATTACCAGTGCTGTCTTCAGTGCCTGGTATTTATTATATTTCTAGATCTACATACATACTCTGCAAGCCACCGTACGGTGCGTGGCAGAGGGTACCCTGTGAAATTCTAGACTCAAATTGGAATGTATACCACAGAGACAGGCTGGACAGTGAAGGGGGAGGCGTGTTTATAGTGAACAAAAGTGCAATAGTGGCGAAGGAAATTGACGGAGAACCGAAATGTGAAATAATTTGGGTGAAGGTCATGGTTAAAGCAGGCTCAAACATGGTACTTGGATGTCTCTATAGGCCTCCTGGCTCAGCAGCTGTTGTAGCAGAGCACCTGAAGGAAAATTTGTAAAATATTTAGAGTAGATTTCCCGACCATGTTATAGTTTTGGGTGGAGATTTTAATTTACCAGATATGGACTACGAGACTCAAAGGTTTATAACGGGTGACAGGGACGCAGAATCCAGTGAAATCTTTTTAAGTGCATTATTTGAAAACTACCTTGAGCAGTTAAACAGAGAAATGACCCGTGGCGATAACATATTAGACCTTCTGGTGACAAACAGACCCGAAATATTTGCAACAGTTAGCGCAGAACATGGACTCAGTGATCATAAATCGGTTACAGCATCGGTGATTTCATGCGTAAACAGAAATATTAAAAAAGGTAGGAAGATTTTTTTGTTTGGCGAAAGTGACAAAAAGCAGATTTCAGAGTACTTGACGGCTCAACACAAAAATTTTGTCTCAAATACACATAATGTTGAGGATCAGTGGACGAAGTTTAAAACCATCGTACAATATGCATTAGATGAGTTTGTGCCAAGAAAGATCGTAATAGATGGCAAAGAGCCGCCGTGGTACAACAACTGAGTTAGAAAACTGCTACGGAAGCAAAGGGAACTTCACAGTAAAGATATACATAGCCAATGCCTTGCAGATAAACAAAAATTACACGAAGTGAAATGTAGTTTGAGGAGGGCTATGAGAGAGGCGTTCAACGAATTCGAAGGTAAAGTTCTATGTACTGACTTGGCAGAAAATCGTAAGAAATTTTGATCTTATGTCAAAGCGGTAGATGGATCAAAACATAATGTCCAGACACTCTGTGACCAAAATTGTACCGAAACGGAGGATGACAGACTAATGGCCGAAATACTAAATGTCTTTTTCCAAAGCTGTTTCACTGAGGAAGACTGCACTATAGTTCCTTCTCTAGATTGCCGCACAGATGACAAAATGGCAGATATCGAAATAGATGACAGAGGGTTAGAAAAACAATTAAAATCGCTCAAAAGGCCGCTGTACCTGGTGGGATACCAGTTCGATTTTACACAGAATACGCGAAGGAACTTGCCCCCCTTCTTGCAGCGGTGTACCGTAGGTCTCTAGAAGAGTGTAGCGTTCCTGAAGATTGGAAAACGGCACAGGTCATCCCCCGTTTTCAAGAAGGGACGTCGAACAGATGTGCAGAACTATAGACCTATATCTCTAATGTCGATCAGTGGTAGAATTTTGGAACACGTCTTATGTTCGAGTACAATGACTTTTCTGGAGGCAACTTGATTCAATGGACCTGGTGCAGATCCCAAACACTCGAGTAGTACTTCAAAAAACAGGTCGCTCTACCGCCCTACATGGTGGTCTCCTTTACAGTTGAACCACGCTTTCTTAAAATTCTCTCAATATACAGAAGTCGGCCATTCCCTACGACAATCTTCACACGCTCGCTCCATTTCATATTGCTTCGCAACGTTACACCCAGGTATATAAACAACGAGACTGTGTCAAGCAGGACGCTACTAATGCTGTATACGAACATTAAAGGTTTGTATTTCCTACTCATCCGAATTCACTTAGACTTTTCTAGATTAAGATTCAGCTACCTTTCATCGCACTAACTAGAAATTTTGTCTGGGCTATCTTGTATGAACTTTCAGTCACTTATCTTCGACACCTTCCTATACACCACAGCATCATCAGTGAAAAACCGCCGATTGGTGCCCAACCTGTCTGCCAGATATGTATACAGAAAATAGAAACGGCCCTATCACACTTCCCTGGGGCACTCCTGATGTTACCCCAATCTCCGATGAACAGTCGCCGTCGAGGACAACGTACTAAGGTCTACTACTTAAGAAGTCTTCGAGCCAGTCACATACCTGGAAGCCCATTCCGTATGCACATACCTTAGTTAACAGTGTGTATTGTCGTACCTTGTTGAATGCTTTTAGGAAATCTAGAAATATGGAATCATCCTGTTGCCCTTCATCCATAGTTTGCAGTATATCGTGTCAGAAGAGAGCAAGCTGGGTTTCGAACGAGTGATACTTTCTGAAGCCGTGCCGATTTGCGGGCAAGAGCTTGTGGTGACTAAAGGTGGTCGCGCGGCTGGCAGCCGCCATCAGCTGACGGAATGCAAGTGTCAACGAGGTTCGCGTGTCGGCCACGAGGAGCGCTGACATGTACTTACTCCTTGCCGCGGTGCGCGAGTGTTCCATGACTTTTAAACGATGTGCTACGTTATAATTGATCCGTTGTTTATTTCACAGAACGTTTCTGGGGAGTTATACCCAAGTTTTCTGTAACTTCCATTGGTTATCGTGTAATCACTGTCTATGTTGTGAGTTCTTTCCTGAGTGTTCTTCAATAAAAAAATGATAAACATAGAAGACGATCTTCTTCCACAATAAGAACGCAATAGTTTGTCGTGAGCATAACACACAGTGAGAACGCTACAAGCTATTCGGTCTCTAGGAAATTTGTTATATTCGAACTCAGAATATGGTCTAGAACTCTGCAGAGAAACTATTTTTTTGGTCCGTTATTTTGCTCTTCTTAACTGCAGGAGTCATGTGCGCTTTTTACCAGTCAATTTGCACTTCGCGCTGATCGAGAGAGTCGCGATAAATACAAATTAAGTAAGGCAAAAATGACGTAGAGTACCCTTTATAAAACCGAACTGGAATTCCATCCAGACCTGGCGACTTATTTATTTTCGTCTCTTTCAGTTGTTTCTCTGCGTCAGGGATGCTTATATCATTCATATTGGTCTCTGTGCGGTGGTCAAACGACGGCACGTTTGTACGATTCTCCTACGTAAACGCGTTCTTAAATGCAGAATTGAGACCATCGGCCTTCCTTTTGCTATCGTCAACCGCCGTATCAGGCTGGTAAAAGAGTGGCTGAATGGACCCGCTTAGCTATTCTACACAGAATGAGAACTTTTCGGGTTCTCTGTCAGATCTTTAGCCAAGGTATGACGGTGGCAGCTGTCGTTTGCTTCGCACATCGATCTTTTCACAGACACATGAATTTCTAATAATCTTTGACGTCGCGTCATTTGCTCGTCCTCTTTTGAACAGAGTGTGCAACAGCCTTTGCTTCCTCAGCATTTTCCAATTTTCGATATTAAACCACGATGGGTCTTTTCCTTTCTTAATCCACTTACAAGGTACATAGTTGTTCAGAGCATCATTTATATTCTGTTTAAACTTTGCCCATAATTCCTCTATGGCGATCTTTCTGGAGCTGAGTGATTGCACTTCATTGTCTAAGTGAGATGCAACTCTGTCTGCCACGAGTTTCATCTCAAATCTATTGAAGAGAAAACTTTCACCCGAAAGAACTCCTGTGGTAATTATTTTAGTTTCTCTGGTCTATCATCCTCTGGTGGAATTATTATATTGACGTGTGTTGAGAACCATTGCAAATTAAATGGCTCCGTGTTATACATCAAGCACCTGCAACAGACACTTATAAGTTGAAACAGCTGGTTCAGTTACTCCTTCTGCTGCTAACATTCTTCGAATTTCCGGAAAAATGGTACATCTGCAGGCAAGTGGAATGGCGTACATAAGTACAACAGTTTGTGATGGTCTTTTACTTTAAACGTGTATGAAAGATTTTGATAGTTTCTGGTTTCAGTGGAAAGACGTCTCCATTAGTAGGCGGTGTTCCCTGTAATTCTTCCTTTTCTTGAGAACTGATGTTCTGAAGTTGTTCCATCCATCCATTAATCTTATAATAGGTCTCTTGTCTTAGCACCTGTTCATCATCCTGGCATTGTCTTCTTTCATCACAGTTCGTGCTTACTTTTATTTCTGCACAATCTTCATGCTCAAGAAATAGCTGCGAGCCGCTCATTAGAGTTCGTGCTCCAGTAGCCTGCTCCTCGAAATGGATTTGTACATTCATCCCTTCCTGTAAAATAACCTCTAATATCCAAGCTCTAATATTTCCCGATTATCACTCAGAGTCTTTGCCTCTTACCAAGTCCACTCCCAATTTAGTTTACATCCAGGAATTTCCTGTTGGAGTGAGTCCTTGACAGACAAATTGTAGTCTAGTCTGCCAGTTTACTTTTCTGCATTTGCCCAAAATGTCTCCTATCACTCTCACCATCTCAACACAGGAAAACTGAATATCTTGTCACGTCTTTGAAATGCTGCCTCAACTGTTGCAAAAATTTGGCTCCCTCTGTTGAGTGCCCCTTTGAAAAACTGCACTTCTCCTGATGTAACTTTAAGCACTGGATGCACATCCAGACCGTGATTACTTTTTTCTTCTGTTAGCATCTCTGATAGATTATCATACTTAAGCAAATTCATTTGGCTGATTTCAGGCTGGTTCGCGGGTTTAACGACAGCCTCTCCCGCACCTGTATTTAGTTATTGTTGCAATTAGCTACCACTCTGCTAGTCAGACCTTTCATTAAGCGGTCTGATTTCAATGTCTTCTACCTATACCCTTCCTCAGTCTGGTGTGGAGTCATTTTGCATGTATCACTGTCCATTGTTATGATACTGATAGCTGTTCCAACCTCCTCTCTACTATTGGTCATTATTGAAACATTTTCCTCCGCCTGTGGAAATGACTAACCTCCCGAAACTGTCCCTTCCTGATATTATACCTATTATTATTGTAGCCATGTAGGTGTCCACTAAAATTTCATTCTAGGCTTCTCCTTCTTTCCCCGATTGTGTCGATCAAAGCAAATCACAGTTCACAAATGGTATTTTTAAATGCTTTGATATCTTGGTTGTATTATTGCTTAAGTACTTGCTGCTAATTTGGTAGCTGTTTCATGTAGCAGTATCGAATGATCTCGGCTGGAGTAGAAGCAGCATCTAGGAACTGATTCTTTTAGACAGTTGCTTCAAAGAACTTCAGTGGGCTCTTGAAACCGATTTCTACTAAACACTTTCACATTATTCTTATGATCACTAAATCCTGAAGAAAGCGTCTATAAGTTCTTTGAATGAGGTGCTAGTGGCAGGTATTCATCTCACCTTTTCTACTATTGGCCTCTCAAAGCATGCGCAAATCAACTTGAGGTTATATGCCAAGGACCACGAAAGTGGAAGTGACAGAATGAACTGAGCAAACCAGGTTTTGGGTGAAGTGTGTTCACATTAGTCTTACGATTTTGGGACTTCCAGAATGAGATAAAATGTTTGAAGTCAAATGGGTCCACTTCTCTTATGCATAAAACAACTGCTGTTTCCAATGTTCTTATTATTTCTTCATGTCAGGACTCACCATGAAAGTAGTCACCAGTGCTGTGTACAAAATCCCATTTTCTTCCGCCATGGGCATGACTTCTGCTCAGTGGTTCACAATTGTGTGTCCCGTCCCATACTGTTTCCAGCCTAAGGCTGTTGTAATTCGATCTCACTCATCGTTACTTTTATGCTGCTGCTTATTGATTGTTTCTTGCTTATTCTTAAATGTAAGAGGTGATTGTACCTTCTGGGATTCTGCTACTAATACCAAATTAGTAACATCTGAGGGTACACCAGCTTTATGTATACCTTCTTCTTTTATCTACTGTTATTGAACTTTTAGGTGACTCGTGTCATTTATCAACGTTTTGTGGACCTGTTCTTCGACCTTTCCAACTCACCGCTCCATCTTATGAAGATGTTTCTCACTCTTTTCTTGCCGTTCATGCAATTTCTGTTTCAAGCCCGAAGTTGTTTCTGTGGTGTCACCGCCAGACACCACACTTGCTAGGTGGTAGTTTAAATCGGCCGCGGTCCATTTAGTACATGTCGGACCCGCGTGTCGCCACTGTGTGATCGCAGACCTAGCGCCACCACAAGGCAGGTCTCGTGATACGAACAAGCACTCGCCCCAGTTGTACGGACGACCTAGCTAGCGACTAGATGTACGAAGCCTTTCTCTCTCATTAGCCGAGAGACAGAATAGCCTTCAGCTAAGTTAATGGCTACGAACTAGCAAGGCGCCATTAGCCTTACAGTGATTGTAATTGAAGTCTCCTGTGTATAGTCAAGAGCGATGTACCACAATGATTGATTAAAGATAAGTATTAATCTAGCTACGTACTTTTCTTCATAGCATTAATTACGTAGCCTGTTCCAGTACTTCACGCCCGTCTGCGTTAGTCTAGCGTGCATTTTCAGCCATCTCGATCTACAAGGTGTTGGCCCAGCTGCCAACACATCAGTTTCTTTCCAAGTCCAGCATTTTCAGCCCAACAAGATAATTTCTTCATGCCATTTTGGGATTCCTTAATTAGTGTTCTTGTTTTGGTGACCGATTCTTGTTTTTTTGTTTTTTACTTTATGTGCTTCCTTCAGTGCTTGCCCAGCTACTTCTCACGTCACTTTCACTTCGTCTCTTACTTCCTTCCATATGTCATGTCTGTTTCTGTGTGTCCAGATCAATTTTCTATAAAAATTCTAATATTTTGTATCCATTTACAGTCTGTCCATCTGAGGAAGAGGTTTGTCAACTCATTTGAGTGTCTTACCCCACTGGTGTGTTCAGTGTATTACATGCCGTGAAGTGACCTCGTCTTCTTACTACTTATTGCTACCACTCGCATTACTTAATTCATCATCTACCTGTAAGCTGTCTGACCCAATAACTTCATAAGCACTAACGTTTGGTCTCACTGTTCCTCCCCTGAATAACAAAATGCTGCAATTAATGTATACATATTAGTTACTTGCACTAGCATTCAAATGTAGATTACTGCAGTTCTTAAGTGTCACCATTACAGAATAATTAGAACAAAAACAAGTTTAAAGTATGTGACTGTATCCTACAATATCTAGCATTAATTGACCCTCGTAGTGTTTCCAATTTATGTGAAACCTCATGTTTGCATAAGTGAATTTAATGAATCAGAACTGATTTTGATATGGACACTACCCTTGAGACCCAATGCCGAATTAATGTGCTCAAGCGAATTAGTTAATGCTGTGAAGTATTGTGACCATAGCAATGAATCTTAAAATGGGGAGTTTGCATATTATCAAAAAATTGAATGTCATAAATGAAAACAATATTTGAATGAACTCTTTAGTTTCTTACAAAGGAAAGGCGTTAGAAGCACCTGCATCAGCCTTGAAATCACCAAAGTTTGAAGTAAAGACTAGTCATGAGGTTTAGACGAAATGGTATTCTCGGTTGACAAAGTTACTCCAAAAATTCCGAATAGGTAATAACAGCCCATCTGACGTCATGAAATTTATCTCAATGTCCCTACACATCAGTACAGTGACTGTATCACTAAACAGAAAACTGAAGCACCCCACACGCCTGATGATGCACTGACAAGTGTGGGACAATAGACCCTATCATGAATCTGAATTGCGACTTGGGATTGTCCTTAGATGTTAGAGCTGCAAGTTACGCTCACAAAAATCTTCAGTGGAAATGAGCAATTGCGTGTCACCCTACCTGGCTGCCACGAAGTATAACACTAGAGCTCTTCTTCTCAGGACTCAAACTTTGGACCACAGGCGGCTGCTCCGTTAAAAAACCGATGAATTTAATTCCCTCCCTTCTTTCCTAAGAAAATTCCCTATGCAAGTTACGTCCTAATGAACATCACATTAATTTCTGCAGTCGGAGCCCTCTCATTCAGTAACTAGCCACTCATCACAGGTGCTGGGAAGAGCTAAAACTCTGTACTCAAGGCTAGCTGCCAATTTTGCGGCAACTTCTGAACCAGTAACAAGTCACAGCAGTTTCGCCATATTTTTTCGATAGCTAGGTTGGTTGGTTGGTTTTAGGGAAGGAGACCAGACAGCGAGGTCATCGGTCTCATCGGATTAGGCAAGGACGGGAAAGGAAGTCGGCCGTGCCCTTTGAAAGGAACCATCCCGGCATTTGCCTGGAGCAATTTAGGGAAATCACGGAAAACCTAAATCAGGATGGCTGGACGCGGGATTGAACCGTCGTCCTCCCGAATGCGAGTCCAGTGTCTAACCACTGCGCCACCTCGCTCGGTTTCGATAGCTAGGAAATGTGTGAGTGCTGAATGCACTTTTCCTAATATGGCCTGGTTACTAAACTATTGCCGACAAAGTTGTGTCATTCGGAACAAATTCTTTTAGTTAGGACGTCCAAGGTGTAAATGAGCCATAAACAAAGCGACTTTCCGTCGACAACTGCTATACCTACCTTACCTGAAGGTTTCCCTGCCCATGTCTCTTTGAAAGACCATGTTCCCTGGGCTCACCAGAAGGCGATTTTAGCATGACCGTGAGTCCTGTCCTGTGAGCTCAGCGCCTAACGATTCTAAAGTTCACCCAGGAAAGCAATGAATATCGCCAGCACCAGGTTAAATTAGAGAATGTTAAAAAAAACGGATAAAGTCAGTGCACACTATCACGGCAATGTAACTAATCTGTCGTAACTTTTGTACGAGGGTTGCCCCGCAAGTAATGCACCACATTTTTTTCTCAGGCGAAAGCAATGCTACGAATGCAAAACGTTACATATGTATTATCTGAGGTCTCTTGTGTGGGCGCGCCAAATTTCCGTCACATCCAACAGATAGCGTAGCTGCCAGACTGTTTCGAAATGGCATCTGTAGGTGATGCACGTTTCAAGTAACTTGCCGTCATTGAATTTCTCACTGCAGAGAATGAAACTGTGGGGAATATTAACAAACGCTTGTGCAAAGTCTACGGAGCATCTGCTGTGACAGAAGTACAGTTAGTCACTGGGCACGAGGGTGAGGTCATCAGAAGGCGGTAAGACGGAGCTCCACGATTTGCAGCGATCGGTGAGACCACCCACGGTTGTAACACCTGACTTGTTGTAGCGAGTTGATGTCGGGCCATTAAAGGATGCCATTCGTGTAAGACGTTTTGAGGACAATGATAAGGTGATTCATACAGTGAAGCACTGGCTCCGCCACGAGGAGAATTGGTACCGAAAGGGCATACAAGTCTTTGTTTCGCCCTGGTGTAAGGCCATAGAACGGGATGGAGATTACGTGGAAAAATAGGGTGTGTAGATGTAACACCGTTCTTACGTGTGTTTAATAATCATTCTGTTCAATAATGAATTGTTGAAGAAAAAAAATTCGGTGCATTGCATTCTGGGTAATCATCGTAGTGTCGGAACCAGCTTAACTCAAATCCCGTCCAGTCGAATTATTTATCATAAAGCAAAAATAAAAGGAGACAGGATGGATGGCTTACCACTTCTGAAGTGTAGTGGTTACATTTCTTTTTAAAATAATGTTGTTGCTAACACTGTGAATCAAACATTCCGTGAAAATTAGATTGCTGCCTCGAAAGTAGGGAAGAGAGAAGAAAATTCGAGAAATAGCAGCGACCTCGACTAGACTCTAAATACTTAAGAACAATGGTTGGTTTTCGCAAGTAATTAACATAGATATCCATTAAAATTATACTAACGTTTATTGAACTATACTGGTACTGACGTTAGGTAACTACTATTCATACACATTAATGATTGTCTTACTTTTTACACTAAACTCTTCTCTCATAACTTTTGGTTTGGTAAAATGTAAATAGCTGTTTTTCTCGACCCATCACCAAGGAAGAGGCCCTCGCCTGTCAACTACCTTGATCCGACAGTGTTGACTATGCTAAAGTAACAAACATTTACGTGCTGTGGCTTTCAACTTTGAAGCGAAAAGAAAAAATAGTAAATATATCTCTAGATACATATATGTTCAAACAACGGTAATTTAGCATTATTATTTCAATCTCTTCATTCTCACGACTTTCACGCGACATTACACAAAACAACCCATTTTCATTGAGCAAAACCAAGTTTTTATTTTGTTTCCCCTAGCAACGAACCCGTTTAGCGCATGGGAAACGTGCTATACAGCGTGTCTGGGAGAATCGGCTATGAACGGAGAAAAGCTGTGTTTCACTGGGCTGGCTGGTCATTCTCACAGAATGCGGCCAGCGGGCACGGCACGCCGCATAGCAGGCGGCGTGGGTCATAGAGTGCAACAACGGCCAGTGCTAATATACGAGTATGTCAAAATTTCATTTACGTGTTAAGTTTTCTTTCAAATCTTTCATTTAGGCTTCAGTATATTTCGTTTGTGTTGCGTTACCGAGACCTTCCAAATCTGTAGGGGCGCCTATCGTAATCAAATGCAAGTTTTCCTTTACGTCGACTGACAGCATGTCTGAGTTTTGTGGACCTCCGCCACTGGCGGCCTGGCCAGACGCTATATGACGTCGTCCGTTCACTGTAACACATGGATGAAAAAAAAACGATCAGTTAAAACATAAACCGCTATTTTACTTCAGAATAACTGATAGTTTTCGGTATAAGTCTGGTCTCGCTTGGAACAAGTTTCCTTTTTCATTTTTTTTTACCGATAACCGAGTAAAAAAACTGACACATCGATTTGCCACAACAGCAGCGGATACTCAATATTTTCAAAAATATCAGCAGTCCTGGAGTTGTGTGTAGGACTACCACATCCAAAAACAGAAAGCCTTACTCGAAGTTGTATTTAACCGAACTTTCTGCCCTAAAAGCCTGACTACCTATTTTAAATAGAAACAGTCAGCTGGCCATTTTCAGCAGTTCGTCAATAACGAATTAAAGTCAGTTTTTGATGAGATAAGCCATAAACGTGCTTAAACTAAAGAAAAGCTATCAGTAGACAGCCTTTTAATTTGGTAAATAGGATAGCAGCTAAGTATTCAGTCTTCTTAATTGCTGCCTAAGCAAAGTAAATAATTATATGTACTGCTCAGACAGAAAGTGAAGAGATATTCAAAACTACACTGAAGAGTGAAAGAAACTGCCTAATATTGTGTGGGGCCCCATGGGCACGCAGAAGTGCCGCAGCACGACGTGGCATGGACTCGAATAATGTCTGAAGTAGTGCTGGATCAGTGCATGAATCCAGCATGGCCGTCCGTAAATCCGTAAGAGTACGATGGGATGGAGAACAGCACATTGCAAGGCATCTCAAAAATGCTCAATGAAGTTCATGTCCGGAGAGTTTGATGGCCAGTGGAAGTGCTTAAACTCAGAAGAGTGTTTCTGGAGCGACTCTAGAGCAATTCTCGACGTACGGGGGGCCCAAGTCCGTCGGAATGCACAATGGACATGAACGGATGCGTGTCATCAGGTAGCATGCTTACGTATGTGTTACCTGTCAGAGTCGCACCAAGACTTATCAGGGGCCCAATATCACTCCATCTGCACACGCCCCACATCATTACAGAGCCTCCACCAGCTTGAACAGTCCACTGCTGACATGCAGGGTTAATGGATTCACGAGGTTGTCTCCATACCCGTACAGGTGGATCCGCTCGATACTATATGAAATTCGTCCGACCAGCCAACATGTTTCCAGTCATCAACAGACCAATACCGGTGTTGACGGGCCCAGCTGAGGCGTAAAGTTTTGTGTCGTGCAGTCATCAAGGGTACACGAGTGGGACTTCGGCTCTGAAAGCCCTTATCAATGATGTTTTATTGAATGGTTCGCACGATGACGTTTGTGGATGGCCCAGCACTGAAATCTGCACCAATTTGCGGAAGGGTTGCACAACTGTCGCGTTGGACGATTCTCTTCAGTCATCCTTGGCACCGTTGTTGCAGGATCTTTTTCCGGCCGCAGCGATGTCAGATATCTGAAGTTTTACCGGATTCCTGATATTCCCGGTACACCCGTGAAATGGCCTTACGGGAAAATCCCCACTTCGTCGCTACCTCGGAGATGCTGTGTGCCATCGGTCATGCGCAGAGTGTAACACCACGTTCAAACTCACTTAAATATCGATAGCCTGCCATTGCAGCAACAGTTACCGATCTACCAACTGAACCAGACGCTTGTTATTTATATAGGCGTTACCGACTGCAGCGCCATATTGTGTCTGTTTAGATACTGTGTATTTGAATACGCCTGCCTATACCAGTTTCTTTCTGGCTTCGGTGTATATGCAAGCACTCGGACAAGGAACTAGGGGATGCATGAATAAGACAAGTGGACCTTAAACAGGAATTTTATGGTAATCTATGACCTGGAGAAAATAGTATGTGAATGTGTTGTTGCTTTTGAAGGAACAGCTATAACTGTGCCTTTCCAATTGGAGATGGATGGATCCCTCCAACTCATCTTCATATAAATAAAGTTCAAAAATGCGTTAGCTGTTTACTTCTTCAAAAAACCCTTCAGTTTTTTATATTATGTACGTAAATCTTCTCAAGATCTGTATTTCATGATGTAAACTACACATTCACTGTTTTATTGTATCCATGTTCACTGCATATTATTTAAAATCAGATGTGAGCATCAGATGCAGCACATTTTGTGAGATTTTGAAACCGTGACTCGTACTTATCACGTTTTACTTAAGTGCTTCGCTCAGTACCTAAACCACTGTTCACACAGTATTCATTAAGCGAAATGTTTAGGGTATCAGAGTATGTTTCACTTCAGTGATACGTACCGGATAAAGTTCTTAGAATTCTAACTCATTTACAACAGATATTCTACTGTTAAAGGACATCATCCCGCTAACATGTTGTGTGATGGTATTTCAACAAGCAAGGATGTAAAACCCGTTTTTTACGATGAAACTTCTTACGCCGAATCCATTCATAGTGCATCTTTAAACTAAGACTTGAGGAGGCCAACGGCTGGTGGTCGTTTTTCCGCTTAAATTTGCCACACCAATTTACATATCATATCAACATAGCGACACAATACGAATTTGACCTGATATGAAGTCTTCAGACTTACAGGGTGAAAGTTATTTAAACCGACAAACTCTGGGAGGTTTCAGGGGATATCAAAACAAATATTTTTCCCTAATGTCATTTTTTCCTATGACGATAATTTAAACCGGTGCAGGGCGTATTACGCTCTTCAGTTGTTGGAGGCCATATTACGATCTTCAGTTGTTAGAGGGCGTATTACGCTCTTCAGTTGTAGGCAACTGCTGTCCACAAATGTAGTAGTGCATTGTCTCTGTTTACTAATGGAGCGATACACCTGGAGTGAGTACACTGATATGGTTGGTGCGTACTGCATAGCTCACCACAATGGGCGAGCAGCACAGCAGGTTTATCAACAACAATATCCTAATCGCCGTATCCCGCATCATACGACCTTTGCTGCTGTGTACCAACGTTCAAATGGTTCAAATGGCTCTGAGCACTATGGGACTTAACATCTATGGTCATCAGTCCCCCAGAACTTAAAACTACTTAAACCTAACTAACATAAGCACAGCACACAACACCCAGTCATCACGAGGCAGAGAAAATCCCTGACCCCGCCGGGAATCGAACCCGAGAACCCGGGCGCGGGAAGCGAGAACGCTACCGCACGACCATGTACAAACGTCTGCTTGAGACCGGGTCATTAGCAGATTACCTGGACACGGACGCCGTCGCACGGTAAGAACGCTGCAAGTTGAGGAAGCTGTCTTGCTGCATGTAGAGCGGGATCTTTCAATCAACGCTTGTGCAATTGCACGTAACATGGGGACGAATCAGACGAATGTAAGAACAGTCCTTCGAGAGCAATTGTTGTGTCCATTTTCTTACAGTGTGTCCACAACCTGGAACCAATTGATTGTCCACACAGAGCACAGTTCCTCTACCGGTTTAAATACTCCTCTTAGGAAAAAATGACATTAGGGAAAAATATTTGTTTTGTTGTCCCCTACAACCTCCCAGAGTTTGTCGGTTTAAATATTTTTCACCCTGTATATCAGAGGAAGATATAGCAGCGACATCGTCTAACAGTAATTCACATTTATAACAGAAATATAGAAACATTAAAGTGCTGAAAAACTATTTCTGAGGAAATGTAATACTTAGAGAAGGCATCGTTCCGGCGACTCATCCATATATATTTATGAAAAGTAAGTATACAACGTGCATGCCGCTTAAACTCAGGAACGAGTCCCGCTATGACCAAGGCAGTTATATGGTGTAGCAGCCCTCTATCCCCCATCCATGAAGAAAGTTCCCGTTTTTACTTGAAGCGCATGCTCTTGAAGATATAAGTCCTGGGAAGTTCCGCCCTCGAGAAATTTTGTAGAACATTCCAGAACATTCTGTAGTATTCGAGAGCATTCCAAAACATTCCAAGACATTCTGGAATGCTCCACAGTGATGCGGAAGTTCTAGAATGTTTGGTAATAGTCTGGAACATTCGGGTAGATTCCAGAATATTCGGGAACATCCCAGATCGTTGTGGAATATTCCAGAACACTCTAGTATGTTGTGGAATGCTCTGGAACATTGTGGACCATACGAAGCCTTTTTCGTATATTCTGGGATTCGTCACTGGCGGAGCTACCCGTTGGTGGATGTATCTAAAATAATACCTTCGCGGGTTTGAACGTCGGTTTGTTTTCAGAGACGAAGATATGAACCGAAAAAATAGTGCAGTGAGTGTATAAAAACAAACACAGAAATGTGAGTAATCAAAGTGATACAGTGACTGAGTATACAGAGTGATTATAATTAAAGTTGAATTCAAACACTGTAGAAATAACACCACTGGCCAGAACGACAGCATAATGCAAAGGAGTATTATCGGAGAAGGGGGAAAACGTATGGCAGAAGAAAAGAAATAGTGTGAAAATTTATCAATATATGGTGGTGCTGTATGTGTCAGAATACGTAAATGAAAACACCTGTCATGCAAACGACCTTTTGAAGTTGGTATGAACACGCCAGGTACACGGCCTTTCCTCCTTTTGTGTCTGCAATGTCCGCCATGACTGTCTCAATGCCGGATCGCGCTCTGCTTGTAACGCCGTATTACAAGAATGATGACGGCACGCGTTGCTCTTCAGAAGTTCCGGAAACTGAAGCGTTTGAAAAATGGTGCGATGACTACCGTGGATCTGGAGAAAATGATTTGGAAATTCGAAAAGACGGGTTCTTTCGGTGTGCAACCTGGTAGACGCAGAAAACGAACTTATTTGATGTCAGTGGAAGCAGTGGCCACAGCAGTGCAGGAGGAGACGCGTGGTGGTGTGCAACGTGTAGTGGGCGGAGAATTGCCCGAACATTGGGCGTACCTGTGAGCACGATGCGTAAAATCCTACGAAAAATCCTTCTGTGCTAGCCATTCAAAACTACCCATGTGCACGAGTTGCTTCGTTTTGACCTGCCAGCAAGAGAGACTTTTGCTTTAGAATTTGTTGCTCGCATGGAAGTGGACAATGACTGCCCATGGAAGATTTTGTGGACAGACGATGCCCACTTCCATCTGACAGGAAATGTCAATACTCAGAATTGTCGAATATGGGCAACGGAAAATCCACACGCAAATCAACCAGTACCACTTTATCCTGAAAAGGTCACTGTGCGGTGCGGGTTTACAGCATCATTTATCATAAGGCCATATTTTTTCCAAGAGACGGTTGCTTCCGGTCCTGTTTTACCTGTACCGTCACTGGTAAGTGCTATGAGTGTCTTTTCCACAACCACGTCATTCCACCTCTCCAATAGCGTCGATATGTGGATGGGATCATTTTTATGCAAACGGCGCACCTCCGCAAATTGTAAATCCAGTTAAGCAGCTGCTGAAGAACCATTTCGGAAACGCTAGAATTATCAGCCGCCATTTCTCTACAGCCTGGCCGTCCCAATCACCTGATCTTAATCCGTGTGACTTCTGCCTGTGGGGCTATCTGAAAGATGTTATTTTCAGTGTTCCAATTGCAAACTTAATTGAAGGCAAGCATTACCCAACACATTCTGAACGTGACCCCGGAAGCGCTTCGATCAGTTGTGGAACATGCTGTTTCTCGATTACAACTTGTTGCAGGAAACGGTGGACAGCATATTGAAATGTTTTGTGCCAGTCACAGGGAAATTAAGTATCCGAGCTGATTTTGACTAATGCTCTTTACGAGTTTTTTTTGCCTCAGGGCAATTAAAAACCAATGTAACTGATGCTTATTATGCAGTTTGTGGCCACAGGACAATTAGAAGCCGATGTGATTGCCGCTTTTTCTTGCGGTTTTTTGCCCCAAGACAAGTAAAAATTGATGTGAGTGATGCTCTTTATGCCGTTTTAGACCTGAGGGCAACCAAAAACCGATTTTTCCCATCCGATGTGGTATGACCTTGCCGTGGTGGATGGGCTTACGTAACTAATAGTATCACACTTGTACACCCATGCACACTGATTAGTACAGTTTCTGTGAAGTATGGAAGGTAGGAGACGAGGAACTGGCAGAATTGAAGCTGAGAGGACGGGTCGTGAGTCGTGCTTGGGTAGCTCAGTTGGCACTTGCCCGCGAAAGGCAAAGATCCCGAGTTCGGGTTTCGGTCTGACGCACAGCTTTAATCTGCCAGGAATTTTCGTAGTACAGTTTGTTTAACGTAAAATGTACACCTTAGGCACTGTTGTATGATTCATTTGTCATTTGTAGTCGACCGCTATTAAATTATAATGTTTACAGCGCCATCTATTGCTACATTTTATAACTATTTATGTTTCTTCTGCCATACGTTTTCCCCCTTCTCCGATAATATTCCGTTGCTATTTGACGTCGTTCTGACGAGTGGTGTTATTTCTACAGAGGTTCGAAAGTTTAACTTTAATTATAATCAGCCTGTAAACCGAAAATGAAGTGTAAAAAGTGTGTAAAGTGTGCTTGGGGTATTTGTTAATAAAAAGGTGATTTGATTTATATTTTAGACAATGGCCAAACGTAACAGAGGAGGAGATCTTGCCAGTTCTGAAGCAACACGCCGAAAAGAAACAGAACTGCAAAAAAACGAAAGAGAGGAAGAGTGCCAAACACGTTTAAAGTCCCAACTAACGATAAAGAGCACCGTGAGAAGCAGAGAAACATAATAACAACGAAATGAACAGATTGGAGAATAAAGATTTGCGAAACATTCTTATAATAAAAGACTACGAACGCAAGCCAGCGATAAAAATATCATTCGACGAGAAACGTGGACGAAGACACGTAAAGAATACAACGTAACAAATTAAGTATTCCACTACAGCCCAACGAAATAATATGACAAACGCGAACTATAAAATATTGCATCAACCTCAAAGAATCCTGCTACTCTCACGATAAACTATACGAGTAGCAAATTCGAAAAATTGGAACATATTTACCCTAATTACAAAATGAAAAATGTTGTTTATAAACAAATATTGTAAATAGAATATCTTTTCATCATAAATATTTTCCTCCATATACTTTAACAAGTATAACAAATAGTTGGAACATGTTATCAGTAAATTTTTTTATCTCTTATACCATTTCCTCTTATACCTTTGTCCTTTTATTCCAGCTACCACACAACCTCATATCAACTCCATGAGTGAAGCCGGATACACACATCTAGTATTACAAAGAATGACAAATTTAACTTACTTCTCGTGTATTTCTCAGTTCGTAGTTGAGAACCCTGATAAATTCTCCTAAACAGTACTTTAAGGGAACAAAAGTGGCGAGAATATGTGTAAAATGGAGAGAAAAGCTCCAGTGAACGATTTAATACAGTATTTACATCGTAAAGTAATGACGTTGATCGTATTTGTGTCCAGATATTAGCTGTCATCTATTAGCCCCAAGAACGTGAGTTAACATTTCATCTCACAGACCTGTGTAATTTCGTACAATTTTCTCATGAGATTCCAGAGATACTATAAGGCTTGTTACAGAGAGCGAGCTTCCTGTGTGTGTGTGTGTGTGTGTGTGTGTGTGTCTGTTTAACTGCCTCCATCTGAAGCTCGATGTGTCTGCGCTTGTCTGCGTACTGCTGGTTCAGATAGAGGAGAAGAAAAGGGGCGAGAGCGAAAGAAAAACGGGAGGAATGTGCGCCAGGCAGGTCGACATATTGCCTTCATAAATTGTTGCACGCGCCCCTTGTTACATACCTGTACCCATACACGGGTTGATACATTCTGTAAATTTGTCCTCCTGACTTACGGGTGTACATAAGGGCAACTGAGTGGGTGGTGGATATAACATACTGTCTCGTCAGTTGTTGCGATGACCACTGTGGAATCGACGCGAATAACGTGGATCATGAAAAATATTTCTCTTTGGTTGTATTGCTACTGTAGAAGGGTTTATCGATAGCTCTTCTACAGGGTGTTCGGAAATTTCCGTTACAAACTTCTACAACTTATAGAGGGGAGTGAGTTCATAATATCCTAAACAGGAATCATGTCCTGAAACTTACCGTTTCCGTCGTACGACGGTTTCAATTCAAATGTTTAACTCTTCCCCTTCTGCTTGTGGAATTGAGGTAGGCGCGACGCAGTTCAGTTGTCGGGTAACAATTCGAAAGGAAACATAGCAATACATTTATTTATCACATAAGCACGTGTCTTCGGATTCACTCTTAAACACTACAGTATGATGGGTTCTTTTTTGTTTTGGAATGATGTAAACAGATTCATTCTGTATGTACAGTATGCTGGGTTCCTTTTTGTTTTGGAATAATGTAAACGTGTAATGTTTGAATGTTAATAGAGACAAATGTCCCAACGTGATAAATCGATGTTTCATCACCATTCCTTTCGAGCTATTACCTAATAATTCTACTGCGTCACATGTAATTCATTTTCTCAAGCAGAAGTGGATGAGTCAAATATCTGAACTGAAACCATCCTAGGACGGAAACGGTATATTTCAGGACATGAGTTCCTATTCAAAATCTTATGTACTCACACCCCTGTACATGTCCTAGAAGTTTGAAATGGGACTTTCTGAACGCCTTGTATATCAATTGTAATTACACTGCAAAAGGAGTCGTATGACAATGTTTGCTCCGAGACTCCGGGAGGTAGGTAGAGCCACCTAACCAATGGCCCCTTTCTTCGCGGTACCTGAAGGTTATGTCTAAAGTGTATCAGCTGATTGTAGGTGTGTGTCACTGATGAGCGTATTGTCTGGTGTCACTTCTGTGTTGGATGATGATGGGAGAATGTAGAGGGTAACAACCAGTGTCGGCAATACCGACTAGTCTTCTCCAGTGATACCTAGCGACTGCCGACTTTAACGTCCCCATCCGACGGTGGCCGTCCATCAAAAATGTCATATGGCCTCAGTCCATATAAGACTCCGGAAACTGATGGAATTTAAGCTAGAACTTTCTACTCCTACATTGTACTGTTGATGCTGTTAAAACAATTACTCAAAACGAAGGATTAATGAAAGGAATATGAACATACTTCCAGGAGATAGAATACCGGGAAACACGTACCATGTGGTCACAATGTCGACATAGTTATTCTCGTTCACTAATCAATCAATTACAATGGTTAAGATACGTTATTTCATTCGTTTTTGTCATTACAGAGATAGACCCTTGGTACTTTTTGCAGACTCATTGTTTCCTGCATTTGTGTACTGAAAGACTAGAAATGACCATTGGCTGATCGAAATAGGTTATACAATATGATATGCTCAAGTGATTGTGTGATCTAAAACACAATACGATGTTCTTACCAAGTTACGCATTTACTTCTCAGATATTTTCTTATAACTACATTCACTAACACTGTGCTACAATTGATTCGCTTATATACACTGTATCTAACTGATATTGGTTTCAAACTGTAATAACAGGAGTTTTCTCCGTGGTTGGATTTCTAAAAGGCACAACACTGCAAATTACTGGTCCACTCGGCTATTCGGAGGGCGTTGTGGGGGAATCTGCCGGCTCCCTGGCTAGACTCCAGGGTTCGACTCCCATGTTCCCTGTGTGCGTTATTGTTGTCGCTGGTGTCCCTGTGGCTGGGTGCCTTTGCTAAGAGCACGACATTTCTGCAGCGGCCTCCTGGGCTCGAGGGTGACTATACTAGTCGGACCCTAGACGATTGGAAAACCATAGCATCCTCGGGAGAGTCCCTATTTCAGTTGGTACGAGCTGATGGTAGTGTTCGAGTGTTGCACAGTCCCCCATGAAGCTATGGACCCAAGTGGTCAACAGGACACGGTGGAAGCTGGTCGTAGCTCCATAATGGAATGGACTGGGAACTTGTGGTCCAAGCGAACGGTTCATTGCTGTTTCACGTGATGACTAGCGTTGCAACCTTTTCGTCTGCTCAAATTTTTACCGTTTTATTTATTTAAGAAAGACTTTAGTGCTTCCACAACATCCAGCCTCCCCAATATACAACGACAACCAGAAATAAAATTCGACAGACACTGCAGAAAAATGTAAACAATATAAGGTAGGTTTAGAAAATAAGAACAGTGCATAAATACATTAAGAAAGCTTTAAAAGTGGGTCGACGGAGAAAGGAGGAAAGTACATCACTGGACACATCAAAGCTTTTCAATGGCATAAACGTAAGCCGTTCACTTCTATCCACAAAGCTGTCTAAAAACGTTAGTCATAAAGATTTCGCCATGTTCATTTCAGTTGCGTTTATCTGCACCTTCTGAAAACCTAATCAATATGTGGTACCTCTCATCGTTAAAATTGTATGATAATATACCGTGGCACTGTTCAGGAGCGATACCCTAATTTAGGATGTTTTTCAAACAATTCGCGCAACTGTTCTCACGAAGGCAATAAATATCAAACTTCCTGGGAGATTACAAATGTGTGACATTCCGAGACTCGTTCTCGGGACCTTCGCTTTTCTCGGGCATGTGCTCCACCGACTGCGCTACCCAAGCAGGATCTCACGACGCGTCCTCACAGCATTACGTCCGCCAGTACCTGGTCTCCTACCTCCCAAACTTCACGGAAGCTCTCCAGCGAAGCTCTCAGGCCACACTCAGCTGCAGCTTTGTAGAAACATTACCCTGGCTCTGGCTAAGCCATATCTCCGCAATACCCTTTCTTCCAGGAGCACTAGTCTTGAAAGTTTCGCAAAAGAGCTTCTGTGATGTGTGATGTTTGGAAGGCGAGAGATGAGACACTGGCGGAAGAAAAGCCGTGAGGACGGGTGGTGCTCGCTAGAGCAAGTGCACGTAGAAGGCAGAAATCTCGAATTCGAGCCTCGTTCAGCTGCGGGATGTTTCATATCAGCGCGCACTCCGCAGCAGTGTGAAAATTTCGTTCTGAAACTCTGTGAATACCTTTTACAATCATATGCTCAATTTGCTGAACTTCTAGGTGACACTGCAGCTGTTGGTTGGGTGGTTGGTTGGTTTGGGGGAGGAGACGAAACAGCGAGGTCATCGATCCCATCGGATTTGGAAAGGGAACCATTACGGCCTTTGCTTGAAGCGATTTACGGAAATCCTAAATGAGGATGGCCGGACGCGCATTTGGACCGTCGCCCTCCCGAATGCGAGTCCAGCGTGCTAACCACTGCGCCACCTCGCTCCGTCTGCAAAAGTTGACAGATGTCAAATTTGTCCTCTTCCTCTTCCTTGTCTTCCTTCCTAAACTTCTGTAGAAGAGCTCAAGTGTACTTTTTTATAAGGCGACGCGTTCTCCATATGTTTTAGACGATATTAGCTACAAAGTGTCGTATTTTATTGCAGTGCTGTCTCTCCTTGTCATCAGGTATTTCAAAGCCCGCTCACTTGCTAGAGACCAGCACATGCGCATGCCGCTGACAACCTTTAGATGCTCTGTTTACGTACTATCATCCTCACAAGGGAAACTCCCCATCGCACCCACTTCAGATTTAGTGATAAGAGGGCGCAGTGAACAGTCCGCCAACAACTAAACACAGATCAAGCATGAAAATAGGAAGAAGTTGTACTGAACTTTGAAGAAAAAGCGAAATAGAAACAGTGAACGGTTCAAGGACAGTGAAGGGCAATTTAGAGCTGATAGAAATAGCAACGGCTTCGTGGTAAGTAGTCACGGTGTAGGACTGCAATGAGGGCTAGTCGTGTTCGAACCTCACTTGTGAGTTCTTTTTTCCGCTGTATGAAAATTTGTGTCTGTCTCGTGGTGTAACATCCGTTTGCAACAGCGGGGTGTAATGATACCTGATTCTGCACAACTGCTTTATTAGCAGCCAAAAGGAATTAGCTTTCGAGTGGGAACCGCAAACGTTTGATAACATGGTGACAAGTCAAGCGAATCCTCCACCGCAAAACGCATCTGGTATGTCACACACGGCAACAGTGACAGTACGTGTGACGTATGATATTAATCTCTTACCGACGCACCTAATTTGTACGCCTGGTAAGTGACTGACGTATGTCTCCTTGCCCGATTTAGGTGTTCGATAGAAATGAATGTCATCTCTCCCAAGACAATGATTAAAACATAATAGTTTGTCACATACGCTGCAACAAATGAACGCAGCAATCTCAAAGTCACACAGTTTCTCTGTCCTCTGTCAAAACATATGTTTTTAACGCTTTTTGAGTTGCTTTCCTTTTTGGAAGTTTTAACTCTTGAATTTCTTTGTTGTAACATACTACACGCCCGTTTATCAGTTGTTTCCTTTTCTGAGAGACGTCAGTGCCGTGTATCCCTGCTCTCAGTATTCATCACGTTTACTTGAGACGGTAACGTATCCTTACCACATATTCTATAACCAATGTGTAGTATGACAACAGCCAAGATTACAGAAAGAGAACAAACATTTCAATGACCGGCCGGACCGTTCAGTACGTTGTGAAAAAAAAAAGAAAACAAAATTAAATGTCACGAGAGAGAAGCGAACACGGTTCGTCTGCTTGCCAGTCCAACACCGTGACCACCTTGTTTTTAAATTTTTAAAAATATTAACAAGCATCTAACCCGAGACCTTTGTATTTTTTTACAGCAAACACACCGAAATATACACTCAAATGGCAGTGTATTCATTCAAAAAACGAAAATATTCACTCTTTTTTCCGAAGCACATATTTAAAGCAATCAATTAAAATAAAACAAAAGAAGACATATCGACGAAAACAAAAGGGTGATATCAGAAAAACGTATATGAAAGAATAGAGCGTTAATTTTAACGTGCCCAAACATTCTTTCCTCTATCACTTCTACATCGTGGAACATCTAAATCCATAGAAGAGTGTCTACAATAAAAGGAGTGGGGGGGGGGGGGGGGTGAGGCAACCCATCCAACGCTTGTCGACGAAAAACAAGGTAATAATAGAAAAAATTTCATGATAACAGGGCATCCTGAGCCGCGTCCAATGGGCTGAATCGGGATGCACGAGAATCTCCCCTGAGATAACCGCCTCATACATCTTGAGGAGAAAAGCCAGTTGACAGCGAAGCCATCTCCAACGGTCATGCCCACAGGAGATCAACCGATGAGTTACTGTATCAGTTTCATGGCAACGATTGCAGCGATCCGTTACACTGAGACCAATACGAAAAGGTCACACGTTGGTAGGTACAATATCATGAACAACTTGGTACCATCAGGACGGCACCTCCATCGGGAAAATCGGGAGGCTGATGTTAGGTCAAACAATCATCCAGTTCGTTTCTGGCGACAGGGCTTCCACAGAGGGAATACTATGAGGAACTGGCCAGCGGCTTAACAGCATTTTTAGGGAGAGATTTACGTCAATGGACGCCCGAATGCCAGCGATTAGAGAGCTAAACAGCCATCGTGCAACATCGTTAAAACCAACAGTCGTAAATACACCCAAAAAGAATCCATGATCAACCCGATCGAACGCTTGGTGAAAATCAATGAAAAGCAGAGCGCTTGATATTGGAATGGTGGAAGCAATCGAAATTAAATCACGACATTCAGCAACGGGAGTCAGGAGAGTATGACCCGGAAGACAACTTTGATGGCTCGCGATGATGGTAGTCGACAATAACGATAGTCGGCTATTGACCACCCGCACCACTATTTTATAATCATAGTTGAAGAGGGCTATCGGGCGGACCTGATCCACATGCATACGTCCCGGCTTTTTGGGGACCAGGACAATTTAAGCAACTTTAAAGCTGGGTTGGAGGACTTAATTCACCATGGAAGTTATCGTTCTCCTATTAGGGGCCAAAATCTAATATAAAATTCTGTGGGAAGGCCATCACAAACATCGATGCCCAAAGCAGGATTCGAACCTGTGACCGTAGCCGTCACGCGGTTCTGGACTGAAGCGCCTAGAACCCCTCGGCCACAGCGGCCGGCTTGAAAAGCCCAGAATGTATGCATGTACACATGTTCTCTTGCCCCCCCCCCCTTTTATTACACGGAACCTTGGTTGTCCTCCGACGCAATGCTCACGAAAACGAGGCGCTCCACTGAACCTTGGCTCATGTTGATATGCTTCTTTTCCTTGCATGCAGGGTCTTTGGGCGACTTTGCCAATGTGTCCATAGACACCCCAAGGCAAATAATCATGTATGGGTGTGGGGTTCAAAGTATTCCTCGATTCAAGTTATACTCTGTATCTTGATGTGAATAACTTATATGGGCACGTCATGATGCAGCCACTGCCGGTTGATGGGTTTCTGTTGGTGCCTGAAAAATAATTAGAGAGGAAAAATAATGGGTCTGGCTGCTGATTCTGATGTGGGATATATGGTGGAGGTATACCTCATATACCCTGTTAGAATGCATGAAATGCCAAGTGACTTGCCATTATGTCCAAAGTAACAACTTCCAATAGAAAGCACTATCCCTAAGCTGATAACCACTGTTGGACGCAAGGAGAGGTACATTATTCATTATCATAATCTCCAGCAGTGTCTCAGCTTCGGGATCGAACTAGGCAGAATCACCCAGTCTATCTCCTTCAATCAGTCTTCGTGGTTAAAGGAGTATATTGAGTTAAATACCGAAAAGAGGGCAGGCATGACTGTTGATTTCGAAAAATGTTTTAATAAAGTAATGAATAATCCCATTTTCGGTAAAACCGTGGAGGATGGAATAAAAGAGTGCTGTACTTTGATTAGGACTGAACGGTAGGTGCCATGGGATGTAAGGAAATGCATTGCCAGACCAAATTTTAAGCAGGTCACGATTTACGAGAAGAACTTTGTTGCTGTGGAGATGTTGAAGGTTTCAGTAGAGTCTACGAACCCTGTCTGTTTAGGTATGTATATACTGGACACATCCAAAGTCAACATGTACTGATTCCTCTATTACTAAAACTCGTTTCGTGGAACCAAATTTATTTTATATGCATGCATGTAGCTTCACCTATTGACTTAAAAACTGTGATCCATATGAAGTAATGAGGTGTCACAGCAATGAATTCGACACATCAGGACACACAGCCGATAACCTGTGTGGTATTGTTCCTCAGAACAAGAAAGTTATTGACTTAATGGAAGATGAGGTGAATGGATTGCCGATTGTGGAGTTTGTGGATCTAAGATCCAAAATGTGTGCATATCGTACAATAGATGGGGGCACCCAGAGGCGGGTTAAGGGTGTGACAAGCGGAGCACCACGTGTTCTCATGTTTAAAGACTACTTGCAGTGCCTGTACGGTGGTATTCGCAGTTTTTCGTCACAACCTGTGCATGTGGTACACAAAGCTAGTATTTGATCATGAAGTCACAAGGTGTGCACTGTACTGCAATCTAAGGACAGATTATCACCTCATGACGATAAGAGAGCCATTTGAGATGACAGGATCGAAACTCTCCCGTACTCGCACTATTTACTTGACGCACGAGAGGGGATAGAGGACTCTGATGGTCTGACAGAGAGTGAGTGACTGCTGAGTGATAGCTTGTGCCGAATAGTAAGGCGCATTTATAATAGTGTAAAGAATGTATGCGTGTGATTGCTGAAGTGTCTGTGTGTATGCTTATGAGTGTGTTTGAGTGTGGATGCCCGTGTAAATGCGTACGCCTATGTGTAAATACATTCTGCTTATTTTTTCTTAATAAGTAATATTCTATGTATGCATGAATATACAGGGTGTCCTATTGACCACCCCAAAAGACTGTTTGTCCAGATGCAAATTGCAAAATGTTTCAAGCGAATGTTCTTTAGTCGCCAGGGGGAATCAATCAGAATGAATGCCTTCGTTGTAGCTTTGTTTATTACAAAGATATGGACAGCGGTATGACTTTCTTAAACGGCACCCCGTATTTTTTATTCGGTAATTCATTTCCTCCCCTAAACTCCTATTCAAAACTGTATCACAGTGTACCATTCACTGAAACACAACGTTATTAAATTACATAACACAACATTGATGTTGACGCTCCCAGCGCTTAGTGCAGGTACTCGGGGTAATGGATCACATCCACGTGCTGACGTTGACAGAGGACAAATGAAAACATAAGAAGAATGCATACCGGTCATTCCGTCAAACATCGTTGAAGAGTTGTCTGAGTAGAATGAACACCAACGAAGAGAAGGTGGAAATGCTACTCATCTATAGGGAATGTAAGTTAGTAGAACAGGAACTGTAATAGTGTTTTCTCATGTACGGGTACATTTAGTACAGTAGTTTAGTCCTTTTAAATATTGTTGTATAGAGTAGGCATACAGTAAAGGCTGTCCTTTCTACAAACAACATCGACATAACGTTTCGTATATTGTTGTTGTTGTTGTTGTTGTTGTTGAAGGTAGGCGAAATGCTACGCAGGCAGCGGAACTGTACAGAGAGTGATATCCTGACAAGAACCCACCTTCCCGACGGATGTTTTCTCGTCTTGTTGTGACGCTTCAGGAAACGTGAAGTTTCAACCCACGACAACGCAATCGTCGTAGCACTCACACAGACGAAGCTGCTGAAGTCACTGTTCTCGCTTCCGTTGCTATGAATCCACATGTGAGCACACGACAGCTTGAACACGAAACTGGCATTCCTAAAACCAGTGTACATCGTATTCTTACACGTCACTGGTTCCATCCTTGTCATGTACACTTATATCAAGAATTCCATGGGAATGATTTCCAGAATCGTGTACATTTCTGTCAGTGGGCACAGCAGCAAATCCTCAGCAACCCAATTCTTCTCCAATGCTCTATTTAACGATTATTGTTCCTTCTAAAAAAAAAGGATAGGTAAATACAAGGAACATGCATTATTGGTCCCGCGACCACCCACGATGGCTTAGACAGGTAGAACATTAGCGTCAATGGAGAGTTAAAGTCTGGTGTGGGATGCTTGGTACTACAATTATTGGCCCTTATTTCATCAATGGTAGTCTAAACGGCACAACGTATGATAACTTCCTCAGACGAATTTTTCCTTCTCTACTGAATGAAGTGCCGCTAAGAACCAGAATGCTTATGGGGTATCAACACGCTGGATGTCCGGCACATAACGCCTTGCGTGCACATCGTGTTCTGAACCGAAGGTATCCTGCCAGATGGATTGGTCGAGGAGGAACAGTTACTTGGCCTGCTAGGTCTCCTGATTTAAATCCTCTGGACTTTTTTCTTTGGGGATGCATTAAAGACGTTGTCCATCGCGATATTCCAACAATTCCAGAGGACATGCAGGAACGTGTCGTACTTGTTTGTAATTCTCTTCAGTAAGCACCACTGTAAGCAGTAAATAATTCTTTCACTCAACGAGTGCACCAATGCATCAGTGTCGAGTGTCACCACTATGAGCACCTTTGAATTTTCTACTCCTGGGAAATGGTACAGGAGTGTCAAAGTCAATTTTGTGTTTTTACTTGGTTTTCATTTGTTTTCTGACAACTCCAGAAAGGAGACGAGTTTGTGATCCCGGGCTCAAAGTCAATGTTGTGTTATGTAATTACGAACGTTGTGTTTCAGTGAATGGTACACTGTGATACACTTTTGAGTAGGTATAAGAACGTAGGCTTCCACGGCCGGTGTCATGGTGATTAAAATTCTTCTGGGTATTATGCCACGTCATTGCTGAAAACTGGCAACAATAATAAACTAAACCCAATGTTTCGGCCGAATTGCAATGGCCTTCCTCAGGGCCCTAAGGAAGGCCGTTGCAATTCGGCCGAAACGCCGGTTTTAGTTTATTATTTTCGTTAGTTTTTACCAATGACGCAGCATAATATCCAGAAGAATTTTAATTATTTTGAATAGGTCTTTAGGAGAGGAAATGAATTACCGAATGAAAATTACAGGGTGTCATTTAAAAAAGTCATACGGTTGTTCACATCTTTGTAAAAAACAAAGCTATAACAAAGGCAATCATGCTGATTGATGTCCCCCTGACGGCTAAAGAACATTTGCTTCAAACATTTTGTAATTTGTATCTGGACAAACACTTACTTAGGGTGGTCAAGATAAATGGGACACACTGTATAAGCACCACGTGCTGGAAAAAGTTTTAAAGAATGTTAAAAGTGTGCAATTTATACAGGAAAAGTTTAAAAATTAGAGTGAAATCATTGAAAAAGTTAAAAAATTGTAAATGGAGAAAAGATGGGTTTACCGTTTTTCTCTCTTTTCGCTCCGTGCGTGCATGTCATTGTGTGAGTGGATGCGTAAACAGAATAGTCTTTAAGTATCACCTACCACTAGCAGCTGATGTCATACTATTTTTAAGATTGATTTCCACCCAGTTCATTTTAGTGCAGCTATTTGGATGAACACTTTTGAGCCATCGACTTCATTGCATTATTAAATTATTTCAGCTGCTTGAGTTGGAAAAGGTTTAGAACCACCTAGCTCAACATATAAATTAAGTCTTCTGTATGGATGGAATTTCACTAGTAATTGTGATAGTATTAGTGTAAGAGAAACTGTACCTCTGCAATAGCTGTCATCAGTATCGCAATGTAAATTAAAACTTTTTTTTTCAGGAAGTACTATTATTTGTAAAACCAAGAACTAAGTCAAAGAGTAACAAAAACTGTGAATTTAAAAGTAGTATTACTTCGTGTATTTAAAAAGAACAAGATTTGTAAACGCAAAGCCGGTATTATCACTGTGAATATTTATGTCTGAATAAAAGAAATTCTTATTGGTTACCACACATCTTTGATGTTATATCACAAATGCCTACCCTTGCAGATGTATATAAACGCTGTGCACGATACACAAGGTATTAGCCTGAAGCATGAGGAAGGTGATGTTTAAGATGGAGGAAAACAAAATAAATGTAATGATTGCACGGGATTTAGCCTATCGAGCTGCACTTATTAGGAACAGGTGGCGCGTGATCATGTCCTCTTTCAAAGACATGTAGAAAACGTGCCTGAAATTATATCACCTGGGCTTAAACAAAGCCACGGACTTAGGATCGAGGCACATCTACATACAATCTTAGTTAAAAACAACTCAATTATTCTCGTTAATCCAACTTAAAAGTAATTTTGCATTTTCATAAGCAAACATCATACTATTTTCAGGCGTCATCTTCTTCTTGAGCTGATGGACAGCAGGGCACCCGTAGTATTCCGGATCTTGAATAGACGTAAAACTTGAATATTCGCTGCAACCATGTGATGTTCTCCTCGTCTTGGACGTAGAAGATGGTATCAGGATGATCGAATATAGGAAATGACGTCATAATGTCTTTATAAAGTGTACCAGGATCGCCCCAGGGTGCTGGTAGAAACGTGTTAACAGCTTTGCACTCCTCCGTGTTTTAGGACATCTTTGAAAGGCCTCGGTAATGCAATGCTTGTTCAGTATGTCTCTATTATACCAGTATCATCTGTGTAGCCTTTTAATGCAACATCGTTAAATATGAATTGTATGCACTCACCATCACAGAAACCTTGAAAGTCGACACGCTGCACAACAACACTAACTGAGCAATAGTTCATCACACAGTCATGAAGATCTAGAGCATACGCTGCAATGTGTCCTTGGAAAATTCGAATCGTGCATCTATTGGCCCTGATTTAATTATCTCATTCTGCTTAGAATAGTCTATTACGATGATTGAGCCTTGAATTTACGTGGACTGATTAGGCATTCTTCCTCTTCAACACCTTCACAGTAAGAAGCACAGAACCTTGCATGCATGTCAAATGCTAGACTGTACATGTTCCGGTCCCTGTGTAGTAGATTCTGAATGCATGTAGACTCTGACATTAGTTAAAATACAGTTGTCAAATATGTGGAACCATTTGCTAAATTCCCCCTTCTATTGGTCTGAAATTCAAGTATGATGGATACCAGTGTTTCCAGTTGCACAGAGGTTTTAATAGCCCACATTTGTTTGCTCGCTGTTGGTGGCAGTGGATACTCAAAAACCTGCTATGAACAGAAAGTTAATGACAGATACGTACCGGTATACAGAACTTTTAAAAGCTTCCAACGCTGCTCATCTGCCACAGTTATGTGTGGCGTTTTCCATATAATTTTGTTGATGATGATGTGATTCTCCACTTGAGCTCCTTGAATGTAAGAGATGCTATCCATTGCACTCCGTACCGGAATATGTTCCTGTCTAGCATTCATAATAATTCGCTACATGCCCTCAAAGTACCACGTAAGCATTTCTAGAGGTGTGCATGCAGTAAATATGGTGGTACTCTTCTGCTTCTCTTCCCATAGGCACGTCTGTCAACCATCCTGCATTTTCTAAACCATCCAAAGCCGGGGTGATGATGAGACATGACTTTTAAGGGTCGATATTATGCCTGGATTACGTGTACTAAATTCGAACTGTACTTCCTCGAACAGGAATGTCAGAGCATCAAGTGTCAGCTTCGATCCCACTGAACGACTACCATCCTTTTTCTTAAATAATCCATCCAAATATATGGAACTCTTGCACGGACGAGTTAAGACACCTTGGTGCTGGATGACAATTCTAATTTCATCCCTGTTGTTAAATTGAAGCATAAGGTTTATGTGAGAAGTATTCCGGGCGTGTGATTTGCTCATCATATTCCACTGGGTGGGCTATATTGTTCGACGAGGTCATTGCAAAGTCGCATGCCTACTGATTTAAGGAACTTGTAGTTCGCATGTGTTATCACCTTGCGGTTCTGCTGCAAAGTGCTGTGCAGTGCGATATGTGCACTGGTTTTATACCTTACGCCCATGTTGTTTAAAAATTCGTACAATGATATCCTTACCATAAAAGTCAACAAGTTGGTTATTGTGGTCCACAACACGCAAATCCACGTAGTGCAGTGTCTGAAATGTCACTGGACGGTCTATAGCGTTAGATCATGTTCCAACTGATGGGAAGAATCCGCAAACTGAATGACTCAATCTGTTGTTGAGGTATGAGTTCGCTGCAGTGTTTCACCCAACATGGATTGTACTGACAGAGAAAATATCCACTGCCTTTGCTGGGATCCGTTTCCAAAATCCCGGTGGTGGGAGTATTGAACCTTTATGCTTAAAATCAATCGATCTATTCACCATCCTTAGTTCAGATTTAAGTGTACTGATGTTTGCACCGAGCTCAATACCTTTTCCAGACTGTTTTAAAACTGCTTTTAAATCGCCAATGTCGTATGCGCCAGGTTCAATTTCCACAATTTCATTTTCACCATTAATTTCCAGATGTAGTTTATTGTTAGCCTTTATGATATTTGGGATGGTCTTATATGTCTCCAGTCCAATAAGCGCGCTGCTCCAATCTCGAATACTTAAATTATTTGGTGGGAAGTAATTCGCACGTAATACTGACGATCGTTGTTTTAAAGTCAGTGTGTACGACATTGCATCCAAGCATCAACTGGTGAATGGATGCTTAATGTCCGTCCTAGTAGATCATTCGTAAATGTCAGCAGGAACATGATGCTTAGATGACCCCACAGAAATGTGTTAAAGTCTCGGTAGCGTCGAAAATTGTAGAACACATGTCTTCTTCCCGGGAAGTATCGTTGTAATTTTTATGGGAGTTGCAGCTCTCCGAATGAGTCGAAATAGTAGACGTTAGTTGTATTTCTTTTTCAGCAAATGCAACCCATTGAGTTCCAGGTCCTCCTCCATCTAGATTCATAATTCCGCTTTCTCCTGATTTCCACATAGTATTCGGTAATGTATTGCGCATAAACGCACCTCCGAATCTCGGAATATTGAATTTTTGAACAGCTTTAAGTAGCTCTGTATTTGTAAGCGCCCTCTCTGGCAGGACTGATGGGTTTTTTTTCCTCGTCTGTTTTTTAGTCCTTTCTTGTAAGGTTTCAAGTATACTCCTTTTCCGATGGCCGCTGCCTCTATCATGCGATTATGTCTTCGTTCCTCCTGAGAGTTTTGAGCATTTTTGACCTGGCTATAGCCGCAGGGTATTTTAATCGGTCTTCTTCTCCTCACTCCTTTCTCCACCGCGGCGCTTTAAGCTCCATACGTCGTTGTCGCAACCTTCATCTGCTGCGGTTTCCATACACGCTTGTATGTGTAATTCGACTGGGAGTATGTCGACAATGCGTCTCCTATCACGCTTGTTATGCTTCTGAAGTGGTTGGGGTCTGCACACCCTGTTATACAGCGAATCCTTAGCTTGATCCAGTTATTTTGTGATGCGGGAGAAACAAGCCATTCAACTAACGCTCTATTCTCTGACGCCGTATGATCCTCTTTACCAAATCACAACTCGTTTCCAGCTCCTCTGTACCTCTTCTGTGTAAAAACAACCAGCAACTTCAATACCACTGCTAACCTTTGGGACTGGTTCTCTGCGCTTTGGGAACTGAACATCTAGGTTGACAAGTCTGGCATGCATGATTTCTCAAATGCTGTCTCGTGTTTTGCAATACGCGCTGTTTGCGTGGACATAGCATTGTAACACGATTGTATACTGTATCTAGAACTCTATTATTACGAACATCGATTGGCCTCAGTTTCATCGTGCGCTGTATGATTCGATTACACTCTGCAGTTATTTGTAGGAGGACATCAGTCCATTTGTGTGAGCCACGGAGACTGGATTGCATCCACGTTTGGGTTTTCACTGTTCTGTTCAGACGTTGCACGATACTCGCTTTCAGATAAGTGAATGCCGAGACAAATTTAGAATAGGTATCAATAACCATCAAAATATATTTGAAGCCGTTATTTACACGTCAACAAGATCTGCCTGTCTCATTTCGTCCAAATCTTTCCCTGTGGTAAAGTGTTCTTGACCGGAGGGGGAATAGGTTGCATTACATTTTACATGTATTAGTCAACATATGACGTCCTTTTAAGAACAAAGTTTGTCCTTCACATAATAGTCTTTGTCGCGGGTGTTCCTATCATTAGTCTAGCGAGACTGTCTTGTATAAGTGCTTGCCATGTAAGACATTGATTAGACTTTTGATAGGGTGCGGTGGTTTTATGGCTTTGATTAGGAATGCCTAGCTTGCTGTCACTGTGTAGGCTTCTGTCATTTCTTTGACGATTGATATTTGCTACTAGGCATTATAGCAGTCCTACCGTGGTAGAGTCGGTTCTGTGAGCGAGGTATGTAGCTTTTTAGCTACTCATTATATTATTTATTCCCCTGGGGCGCTCATTGTTATTATATTATCGATTTCACTTAGCTAGAATAACCTATGATGAGTTTGGCACATTAGTGTCTAGACACTGTACGTCATTCATGGGACTTATTTTAATAATTTTTGTATTGGTAATTCGGTGTTTTCTTTGGCTTATAGGTGTCACTTTTGTTCATCTGTATTTATATACATCTGTATTAAGTTTTATGTGTCTGACCATTGTGTTTCCGACAGTCAACTTATTTCTTCACCAATAATTTTGTTGTCTCCAATTATTAGTATGAAGATCCTGTTGTTATCTTTACCGTAACGCATTGATTTGTTTGGCTATGACGTGCAGTAAGTCACCTTAATGTGAGTGCTGGATTATCTCGTAGATCTAGCTTGTTCGTATCTCTCCTTATAGCTGTTTAAACAGTTGGTGTGTCGCACGTTTTAATTATTGAGCATATTTCCATTTTTTGTTATCCTGTAAGCTACTTTTGTACTTAGGACAGTGAAGTTTTTTGCTGTTTCCTTGCGCTGCAACATGGTGTTATCTATTCGTCAGCATACCATTTTTAGCCGGTTACGTTTTTAGACCCAAACTGACACATTCCCCAGTTCATTTGTGGGAAATTCGGTACTTCTTGATTGCATTTTGTAAGTATGGTTAGAATTCGGATACTTTATCCGTGTTTCAGTGTTGTCCTTCACTTCCCCATACTGCTTATGGTGAATAAAATGATGATATTACCAGATACGCGTTTTGGTGTTTATGGTATTTGGTGTCGACCACACATTAATTACAAATTTTTGAGTTTATGGGCTACCGTTGTGGGACATAAGCGACATCACACTCTGTGCATATCTAGACTTGCACGAACACTTCCCTTCATCGTCTTGCACTAGTCCGTTAGTGGCCATGCTTTGAATAGTATTGTTCAGTTCACGAGTACTTTATAATATGGTTCCAGTTAATAAATTCTTTTTCGCGCACATTTGGTGCCCTTTGGTGCGCAAGTGCGTTACTTATTTAGTGGGCTTAAACTTTGGTGTTATGTTGGTCTTCGCACACTCACCTATTTTTTTTTTTAGCTTCTTCCATACCGTCAATACCTATCGCGACACAACTTGCTATATATCTGTTACTAGTTAGCTGGGTTCGTCATTCCATAGACAGATGTTTAGGTTAACGCCCTATACTCCCAGGGAAATTGTATGATATTTTCGGCTGAGAATTTGGAGGGATCACCTTACTTACGAAGGATTTGAGACCCTTATTAGTTTGTTTCGCCTCGGTAGACCCGACCTGTTAAGCGATATAAAGGACACCAAATTATATCTTTATTTCGTTTTAATGTATAACGCAGGCTCGCAAGGTAATTTTGAGTATTTTTCGCTTGCTCTTCATAGTCCATTTTTTCTCTTAATACGCTGTCTGCCGTTCTGTGTAGCGTCAAGTTGCAGTTTTGATGACGTAATAACAAATTATGTCACCAGTTGTAATACTACTTAGGTCGTAAATATGCGCATTATTGTACTTCATATATTGCGGTGTAACATTTTAATTTACATGAGGATAGGTCCTCATTTATATAAGGGGTTTCCTTATCCATAAAAATTAGACAGCTTTTTACATTTAAAAAAAACTGACAAGCTTTGTTTGGAAGAACTCCTCATCATACACTCTTTATTTCTGATCTTTTTAATATTTTTGCATGTTCTCTTGTATGTCTGTGATGTTAAATAGTTTCATGACTAACAAGTATGTACACATGTTTTATGCTATTGTGTTGGGTTTGTTTTAACGCCGATACTTTCATTTTGTATCTTTAAGTGCTTTGATCACTATCTGTCACTTCCTGTAAAGCTTGCTTAGTATACCTAGATATACACTACTAGTTCACTGTTTTATTATACAGGGACCTGAAGATGGCACAGTGGGTAAAAGACGAAACTGGTAGTCAAAATAAAATAAAATAATATCTCAATTACGTGGCTGTTGCGGAATTTCATTGATAATTGACCGGCCGACGTCCCAAACACATGAAGGATCAGCAGAGATAGCTTTCGAAAGCGGTTTCCTGAGCAAATGCGGAAAAAAAATTATTCAGTCACTGAGTGAGAAGCACTGTCGATCGTCTAGAGCGTCGAGAAATGTTTCTTGTATGATCGAAAAACAAAGTATACACTAACTACAACGCATTAGAGGTTTTTCTCACAGCAAAACGCCGAAATGAAAGACTGACATGATGGGTTCTCGAATTGCAAGAATTTGTTTTTAACATTAATCCATGGAATGGGGAAAAGAATCTCATTGCTTATGCGTTGTCGCGATCTCCTATAGGATTGGAGAGAAATAGTGTGAATCTATTGCAAGAGGAACACTTCATGTAGCATTTGAAAATTATGTGACCGTGAACTTGAGAGCCATGGGAAAGGAACAGGAGAAAGACCCAGCTGTGTCAATATCGATGGGAGAGTCAAGGACCGAGCGGAAAAAAAGATTACGCAGAGCTGTTTGTTACGTAAGGGAGCGAAGAGGAAGATGCGTTGTGGCGTGTCTGCATCCTTGGTGAACTCGTAAATACGTCTATATGACAAACTTTGGTGCCACAAAATGTTATTTGAAGCTACGCACACTGTGATATTTTAAAGATACGGAAAGGGGGGTAAGAAGAATACTAGCGGTATGTAGCGCATGTCATAAATCGAAACACATAATAGTCTCCATGGAGGTGCCACAATACCCTATCATCCCGACGACATTAAAGCATATGACCGCCACAAATCTCATGGGACCTCTCCCACGCACGAGTAGGAGGTACTGCTACGTAATAGTTGCCGTGGAGCTAACGTCGAAGTACGTCACTCTGACGTCACTGAAGAAGGCTACAGCGCAAACCGTGAACAAAGCATTTTTCAATGATTTTCTGTCTCAAGTATGACATGTGGGCAGAATCATCTCCGAGAAAGGACCCCAGTATAGCTCAAACAAATTGAAGGTCGTGTGAAGACGGCACAGAATAACACCTTTCTATGCATCTAAAAGCGTCCCCAATCGTCACCGGCGGAGAGAATAATGAAAAGCGTCGAGAATCTCTGACGCATCTACTGCGCGAAAAGGCACGCCACGAGAGATATCTTCATACATGATTTCTAGGACGTGATGAATGAGCTGCCACACGGAGTCACAAGAATGGCGCCCGTGACCTGGTTCGCGAAGTAGTTGACTATTTGCCGCGAACCCGGAAACAACATAAAAATATTGTAGAACTGGCTTTCAGACGTTTGCAGGCGACAGGTGTGAAGAGAAAGGGTGCGAGGGACCGGAAAGCTCGGAAACGAGAGATTTAGATGGAACGAAAATTCCTCGTTAAAAGCTTCCGGACGCGGCGTGCTGAGACACTTTCCATCTGGCATCACGGGTGGCGCTTTGAAGTTCGCCGCCAAACACAAGTGCAGCCCTGTCAGCGACCTCTGCGCCGCCATCAAGAGATGGACTTCTGCGTTGTGAAAAGCTGTGGCCACAGGCAGCGACCGACGGTTCATGTTCGGCATCAGCGTACGGCAGTTGTAGTAGAGAGTTCTAGGGTTGCAGTTCATAGCTAAAGCTCGTAGTAGAGATCAACTTGCAATACATAGTCAACAAGTGGAATCGCCTATAGCCTTCGCATATTGACAAGCGTTTACTATAGTGATTCATAGTGTTGAACACCGGATGGACATAGTCTTGTTGACATTGTATTCACTAATGCATACCACGACAAGCCACTTGAACCGTGGCTGGCTCTTGTTATTTGGATTAAACCATGGTTGCTATTCTGTGTTTAGTCTCCCACGGTTATCGCGATTATGCTGTTATCCTCTCTTTCCGAGGGTGGCAGCAGCGGTGTGTATTTATATTCGCACCTTGGACTATCTTTGACCTGGCGCTTACAGTTTCCGGCTGAGCTGTGTGCGAGCAGTTGGTCGGTTGGCGTGGAGCAACGAGGAAATCTCCGCGGCGCGTAGTTTGGCCGGGCCCGCAGGCGGCCTCTATTCATTGTCGGAGTGTGTGGTGCTGTACCGATTCCTACGACCCTGGACACGAGAGTTGAGTTTTGACTTAACCTACCTGCAAGTCATGACTGTCCACATGCTGTCGTTAGGGGTCCGTTATCGGCTGTTGGGATATTCCCGTGAGCAACAAGGTGTGTTTTCAAGTTGGCAGATTTTAGCCACCCTTCGGTGGAGCTTCACTGTACTTGGCTATTTGAATTGAAGTGCACCAGCCGAATCTTCTGTCTTGTGGACGTTAACGTTCCAATTACCTACCACCCGGCAGTTGACGTAAATTCAGACAGTGTATTTTCGTCATCGTGTTGTCGCTGTCCAGCACGGTATGTAGTTTGACAGCTCAATGGTTAATTGGTCGTGGGCGTAAATACCTTCTACGTTGTTCCATCGAACTCCCTGTTGTGCACTGGTCAGTTGAAGCAGAGGCTATCTTGTCGGCGGGTCCACTGACTGTCTGTCAGTTGGGTTGTCGTCGGATCGACAATGGTTGGGTGCCTATCTCACCTAAGCGAGCATTAGTGTTTCAATTCCAGGGCGACCCTCATAACTTCTGAGCGCCCTCGGGTGTACTGCCTTTTCTTGTTTGTTCAAATGGTTCTGAGCACTATGGGACTTAACTTCTGAGGTCAGCAGTCCCCTAGAACTTAGAACTACTTAAACCTAACTAACCTAAGGACATCACACACATCCATGCCCGAGGCAGGATTCGAACCTGTGACCGTAGCAGTCACGCGGTTCCGGACTGAAGCGCCTAGAACCGCTCGGCCACTCCGGCCCGCTCTTCTTTGTTCTTGTTGTTTGTACTTGCATGGCTTCTAGTCGATTTTTAGATTAAGATTGTTTTGTCCTTAAGGGGTTGGGGGGGGGGGGGGGGGGGGTAGGACGTCAAACGGGTCGACTTGGAGCAGGAGAGGCACCACAGGATATTTTATTTTATTTTCTACTGTCTATACTTTTACAAATAAATTCATAAAACTTTGTCAGCATGACCAGGAAGGATTAAAGATTCACACTCATAGCAGTGGAAGTGCAAAAGCATAACGAAATATTTTATTTTTGGATATGAATCATCATTTTTTCACTTAATGTTGGCTACATTTGTTGCTATAGGTACATTTTTCTTCACAATTAAGAGAGATTCTTTGATGAATTTTGCACAGCATACAAACCATACTTAGAGGTGTATGTAACTCTAGGATTTTTCAAATCTATTAAAAACTGTGGTAAAAATTGAGATAACTAATTACAAAATTTGATTTTTTTCTAAACATAAAGTTTAAAACGTACCAGCTCATTCATTTTTTCATAAATTAAATAGATTCTAGAGTTTCAAACACCTGTAAGTATTGTTTGTATGCTGTGCAAAATTCATCGAACAGTCTTTGTTACTTATGAAGAAAAGTGTACCTATAGCAACAAATACAGCCAACAGTGAGTGAAAAAATGATGAAATTTCAGATATAAAAAAAATTATTTTCTTATGTTTTTGAACTTCCGCTGCTACGAGAGTGACTCCTGAATCCTTCCTGGTCATGCTGACAAAGTTTTATGGATTTATTTGTAAAAGTGTAGACAGTGGAAATTAAAATGTCCTGTGGTGCTCCAAGTCGGCCCATTTGACGTCCTACCCCCCCCTTAAGGTGTCAGATGGTTTGCGCCGTAAGGCTAATGCAAGGACTGTTTTATATAAAGCCTTTGGCATTTTTAAAATTGATGTTATTGAGTCTTAAGTGTTGGGCCTTCAGCCGATTTTAAATTTAAGTTGTTTGCTCTTAAAGTGTCAGATTCTTTGGGCCGTCAGTCTGATTAAGGAACTGTTTTATGATATGGCTTTGCCTTTTAAATTACTGATTTTGGTTGAGCTTTAAGTTATTGGCTTTCAGGTGTTTTTAAATTAGTGGTCTTCCCCTTAAGGCATGAGATTGTATGGTGCATTCAGCCGCTAATTAAGTTCCAAAACTAGAGCTGTGTTTTTTTTTAATGTTCTTGGCTCTTGTAATGTTTCATCAGATAAAAGGTAGTATGTTCGAATGTAACTGACACTGTACTGTAAGACCCATAGTCACTACCAGTGCGAAACTGCAGTCCACCGCTGCAGCATAGACATAAGCGCTAACTGGAAAACCTCGGGCGACGTGCAGATAGTTTCGAAGAGACCCTGCGTCGTGGTGCAGACTAATCTGTTGCCCCGCTCCCAACTTGGTTGACGTTGACAGCCCACACATGATGGACAGTGTTTGCCGCCGCGGTGTACGTTACCACTTCTGGCGAGGGAGAAGCAGCCGTCTGCTCTAGAGCGTCTGTCACGACGTGAACGACCTAAACTGCGGCAGGCGCTCGGCGTCAGACTAAAGAACGGGGCAGCCGCTGTGCAGGAGCCACCGACTGTGGGGAAAATGCCATCAGTCAGCTCACAAGGGTCTCTGGACAGGGCACAGCTCTGCAAACACGGCACCAGCCGCTGTAAAAACAGGGGTAGTTCAATGCACCTGCTGCTCTCTACATATACAATAGGCCATATGCTATTCAAACCAGATCGGCAGTACCCGAGTGGCCAGCAGACGTCAACTGTTAATGTACCGGGTGATCAAAAAGTCAGTATAAATTTGAAAACTGAATAAATCACGGAATAATGTAGATAGAGAGGTACAAATTGACTCACGTGCTTGGAATGACGTGGGATTTTATTAAATCAAAAAAAAAAAAAAAAAAAAAAATTCAGACGTTCAAAAAATGTCCGACAGATGGCGCTTCATCTGATCAAAATAGCAATAATTAGCATAACAAAGTAAGACAAAGGAAAGATGATGTTCCTTATAGGATGCTCAATATGTCCACCATCATTCCTCAAGAATAGCTGTAGTCGAGGAATAACCTTGTGAACAGCACTGTAAACCATGTCCGGAGTTTTGGTGAGACATTGGCGTCAGATGTTGTCTTTCAGCATACCTAGATATGTCTGTCGATCACGATACACTTGCGACTTCAGGTAACCCAAAAGTCAAATATTGCACGGACCGAGGTATGGGGACCTGGGAGGCCAAGCATGACGATAGTGGCGGCTGAGCACACGATCATCACCAAACGACGTCGTATGGGGTTTCTTTTTTTCGGTTCTAATAAAACCCCATGTCATTCCAAGCATGTGTGTCAATTTTTACCTCTCTATCTACATTACTCCGTGGTTTATTAAGTTTTAAAATTTATACTGACTTTTTGATCACCCTGTACGTTGCTTCCTGATATTGGTCATCAGCATCATCATCACCATATCATCATCATCATCTCTTCACGTCGAGGCTCCAGTCCTATTCCCTTTTGATCGCTGTCTGCATTTATTTCTACCAATGCGTTGACATGCTGCTGTTCACTTATACATTGTCCATAACCCTACGTTTTGTACTTCCGCTCAAAGTAACAGATCTGCTGATATTTCGTATCATGTATCACTTGTTCAGAAACTGACGCAGTTTTTCCTTAATCTGTAAGATTAAGTTTCTATACTGCGTTTAAATGCTACGTATCTGTTAGTTAATGTAACCGTAGTCGAATATATATGTAATTTATCTTGCATTTCGGTTTCTTGCGAAATATGAACTGATGGCATCATATTAGAGAGCAAAATCACCGAGCCAGGTGGCGCATTGATTAGCACACTGGACTCGCATTCAGCAGGTCGGCAGTTAAAGCCCGCATCTGGCCGTCCGGATTTAGGTTTGCAGTGATTTCGCTAAATCGTTCTAGGCAAATATCGGGATAGTCCCTTTGAAAAGGTCACGGCTGATTTATTTTCCCATCCTTTCGTAATCAGCATTTACGCTCCGTCGCTAATGACCGCTCGGTCGATGCGACATTAAAATCTAATCATCCGTTCCTCTGCTTTGATAGTGCAGAATCGTACGTGTAAACTTGAGACAGAAAGACTATTCTATTTGCAAATACTTGCCATATCAATCTCTGAATTTAACCCATAAGTAGTTACCTAAAAATTACCCAAGCGATTACTCTTTTACTTAATTTTTTTTGCACGGGACAATTTGAAACTTATCGTGGGCTTGTATTTTCCTTTATCGTTCAGTTGTTTCAGCGTATTGGGAGTCATTGCTGGTTTCGCTGGTCGCCTTAATCTGCCATTTTTGAGTGTCTGACGCTTCCTTTCAGTCGTTCGCAGTATCTGCACAGCAAGGCCGTTTTGGTTATTGTTACAAGGCAAGATCAGTCAGTCATCCAGACTGTTGCCCCTGCAACTACTGAAAAGGCTGCTGCCCCTCTTCAGGAACCACAGGTTTGTCTGGCCTCTCAACAGATACCTCTCCATTGCGGTTGCACCTACGGTACGGCTATCTGTATCGCTGAGGCACGCAAGCCTCCCCACCAACGGCAAGGCCTATGGATCATGGGAGTGGGGGAGGGGGTGTGTGGGGGTCGCTCGGGTTATCTAATCGAATGTGTGATTTGTAGATAATCCATATAGGTGTAGATGTAGATGAAGAGCAAAAATCTCCGATAAGACATGGTCAGGGAAAAATTTCAGATCCGTCCTAACACCACATATCACTGAAATTGGAAGGGGAACCTCTGTAGGATCGAGCAAAAGGTAATAAAATAGTTTCATCTCTGTCTGTAACTTCAGCGCCGCGGTTGGTGTCAAAATTTTCGGCGATTTTCATAATGTACATAATGCTGTCAGTTATTTAAAAGAAAGAACGCCTCCTCTGACGCATTTACTCCCTTATCTGTGCCGTGACTTCCACATAAATATGAGGTAGTGATATTTTGGTTTGTAGCATGGCGCCTTTGACTGAATGGCTGCTTTCCCATTTGGTTTTACCATCTCTATCCAGAAAAAATGAGTCGTTTTTCACGGTTCCCGTTTCATCGCCAGAAGCAGCAGAAATGTCTCACTCACTATTGTATTCACTTTCTTTAATACTCTCAGCTTCAGAATTGCCGTAATTTTTCCCGAGGGCATGCAGCTTTACTGTATGGTTAAATGATGATGGTGTCCTCTTGGATAAAATATTCCGGAGGTAAAATAGTCCCCCATTCGGATCTCCGGGCGGGGACTACTCAGGAGGACGTTGTTATAAGGAGAAAGAAAACTGGCGTTCTAGGGGTCGGAGGGTGGAATGTCAGATCCCTTAAGCGGGCAGGTAGGTTAGAAAATTTTAAAAGGGAAATGGATACGTTAAAGTCATATATAGTGCGAATTAGTGTAGTTCGGTGGCAGGAGAAACAAGACTTTTGGTCAGGTGACTACAGGATTATAAACACAAAATGAAATAGGGGTAACGAAGGAGTAGGTTTAATAACGAATAGGAAAATAGTAATACAGATAAGCTACTACAAACAGCATAGAGAACGCATTATTGTGGCCAAGATAGATACGAAGCCCACGCCTACCACAGTAGTTCAAGTTTATACGCCGACTAGCTCCGCAGATGACGAAGAGATAGATGAAATGTATGATGAGATAAAAGCATTTATTCAGATAGTGAAGGGAGACGAAAATTTAATATTCATGGGTGACTGGAATTCGATAGTAGGAAAAGGAAGAGAGGGAAACGTAGTAGGTGAATATGGAATGGGGGTAAGGTATGAAAGAGGAAGCCGCCTGGTGGATTTTTGCACATAGAAAAGAAGGTTGTATACATGGAAAAAGCCTGGAGATACTGAGAGGTTTCAGATAGATTATATAATGGTAAGACAGAGATTCAGGTACAAGGGATGTGGACCCTGACCATAATTTTTAGGTTTTGAACTGCAGATTAAAACTAAAGAAACTGCAAAAGGGTGTGATTTTAAGGAGATGGGACCTGGATAAACTGATAGAACCAGAGGTTGTAGAGAGTTTCAGGGAGTGCATTAGGGAAAGATTGAGAAGAATGTGGGACAGAAATACAGTAGAAGAAGAATGGGTAGCTCAGAGAGATGAAATAGTGAAGGCAGCAGAGAATCAGGTAGGTTAAAAAACGAGGACAAATAGAAAACCTTGGGTAACAGAAGAGATAGTGAATTTAATTGATGACAGGAGAAAATACAAAAATGCAGTAAATGAAGTAGGCAAAAAGGAATACAAAGGTTTCAAAAATGAGATCGACAGGAAATGCAAAATGGCTAAGCAGGGCTGGCCACAGGACACATGTAAGAATGTAGAGGCTTGTCTGACTAGGGGTAAGATAGATACTGCCTACAGGAAAATTAAAGAGACCTTTGGAGTAAAGAGAACCACTTGTATGAATATCAAGAGCTCAGATGGAAACCCAGTTCTAAGCAAAGAAGGGAAAGCAGAAAGCTGGAAGTAGTATATAGAGGGTCTACACAAGGGCAATGTTCTTGAGGACAATATTATGGAAATGGAAGAGGATGTAGATGAAGATGAAATGGGAGATATGATATTGCGTGAAGAGTTTGACAGAGCACTGTAAGGCCAAAGTCGAAACAGGGCCCCGAGAGAAGACAACATTCCATTTAAACTCCTGACAGCCTTGGGATAGCCAGCCCTCACAAAACTCTACCATCTGGTGAGCAAGATGTATGAGACCGACGAAATACCCTCAGACTTCAAGAATAATATAATAATTCCAATCCCAAAGAAAGCAGTGGTTGACAGACGTGAAAATTATCGATCTATGAGTTTAATAAACCACAGCTGCGAAATACTAACACGAATTCTTTACAGACGAATGGTATAACTGGTAGAATCCGACCTCGGGGAAGATCAGTTTGAACTCCGTAGAAATGTTGGAACTCGTGAGGCAATACTGACCCTTCGACTTATCTGAGAAAATAGATTAAGGAAAGGTAAACCTACGTTTCTAGCATTGCTAGACTTAGAGAAAGCTTTTGACAATGTTGACTGGAATACTATCTTTCAAATTCTGAAAGTGGTAGGGGTAAAATACAGGGAACAAAAGGCTATTTACATTTTGTACAGAAAGCAGATGGCAGTTACAAGAGTCGAGGGGCATGAAAGAGAAGCGTTGGTTGGGAAGAGAGTGAGAAAGGGTTGTAGCCTGTCCCCCATGTTATTCAGTCTGTGTATTGAGCAAGCAGTAAAGGAAACAAAAGAAAAATTTGGAGTAGGTATTAAAATCCATGAAGAAGAAATTAAAACTTCGAGGTGTCGCCGACGACACTGTAATTCTGTCAGAAACAGCAAAGGACCTGGAAGAGCAGTTGAACTGAATGGACAGTGTCTTGAAAGGAGGATATAACATCAACAAAAGCAAAACGAGGATAATGGAATGTAGTCGAATTAAATCGGCTGACGCTGAGGGTAGTAGATTAGGAAATGAGACGCTTAAAGTAGTAAATGAGTTTTTCTATTTGGGGAGCAAAATAACTGATGTAGAATGGCAATGGCAAGGAAAGCGTTTCTGAAGACGAGAAATTTGTTAACATAGAGTATACATTTGTCAGGAAGTCTTTTCTGAAAGTATTTGTATGGAGAGCAGCCATGCATGGAAGTAAAACGTGGACGATAAATAGATTAGACAAAAAGAGAATATAAACGTTCGAAATGTGGTGCTACAGAAGGATGTTGACGATTAGATGGGTAGATCACATAACTAATGAGGAGGTATTGAATAGAATTGGGGAGAAGAGTAATTTGTGGCACAACTTGACTACAAGAAGGGATCGGTTTGTAGGACGTATCCTGAGGCATCAAGTGATCACCAACTTAGTATTGGAGGGCAGCGCAGAGGGTAAAAACCGTAGAGGGAGACCAAGAGATGAATACACTAAACAGATTAAGAAGGATGTGGGTTGCGGTAGGTACTGGGAGATGAAGAAGCTTGCACAGGATAGAGTAGCGTGGAGAGCTGCATCAAACCAGTCTCTGGACTGAAGACCACCACAACAACAACAAAAACAACAACAGGAACGACCAAGATGAGAAAAAGAAGTCTGACAAGCTGGTTGGTATTCGTAAATTACTACTGCTAATAGGCAAAAACTTTATGGAAGCCTATACCCCAGCAAAATATTTGACGACTGTTGAGCACCTCATTCCGGCTCGGGGTCGTTGTTCATCTAGACAATATCTGCATGAAACACCTAAGAAATACAAAATAAAAGTGTTTGCCTTAGTAGATTATTGGCGATTGTACTTGCACAAATTTGAGATGTATGCTGGAATGCAGTCGGATGGTTCATTCCGGTAGTCTAATAGTCCAACTTCTGAAGAAGTTGTTCGGCGTCTTGTTGCTTACTTTAGAGACTCAGAATGGGATATAGCGTTTGCTACTTGTTATGCAAGTGTCACACTTGCCAGAACATTGGTGGACACGAAGCTGACCTCATTGTGAAAACAACGAAAAAATGAGCATGAAATTCCCGCTGAGTTCCGGCCCAGTAAACATAGGAATTTTGGTTCAAGTTCGTTTGGTTTCACAAAAAAAATGCGCATGGTTTTCCCATGAAATCTGACTCATTAATGGTAATATCATGAATACTAGGTGATGCTAAGCTTTGTGTTATTAGTGATTAGCATTGTTTTAGTGTAAGGTTTCATTTCCTTTGTTTCTGACATAATAGATCACAGTATAATTAAATGCTGTTTTCTTTGACTTAAGTCTAAAGTTCTTTCAAAATCATGGCATTTCCGTTTTTCCTAAGACAAAGACATACATTGAGCTTAATTTGTACCTGAGTCAAATTGACCTGACACTAGTACTTTGAGGTTTGCTGTGACGTTGTAGTTCTGTTCAAAATTGGCTCTAACCACTATGGGACGTAACATCTGAGGTCATCAGTCCCCTAGACTTAGAACTACTTAAATGTAACTAGCCTAAGGACATTACACACATCCATACCGGAGGCAGAATTCGAACCGGCGACCGTAGCAGCAGCGCGGTTCCGGACTGGAGCGCCTAGAACCGCTCGGCCACAGCAGACTGTAGTTCTGTCACAGATAGCAAAGAACCCAGAATGAGCCGTTGAACGGAATGGGTGTAAAAGGTTACAAGATGAGCATCAACAAAAATAAAATAAGTATAATGGAGCATAGGCGAATTACATATGGCAATGCTGAGGAGAGCAGATTAGGAAATAGAACAATAAAGGAAATAGAGGCTATGTGACATGCTGACTGGCAACAATTTCAGAAAAACAGGATCTCATAAACGTTGAACACAAGTTTAAGTGTTATGAAATCTTCTCTGATGCTATTAGTCTGAGGTGTAGCCTTGTATGAAAGTGAAATGTGGGCGATAAGCATTTAGACAAGACCGACTGAGAAGCTTCTGAGATGTTGTTCTACAGGATAATGTTGAAGACCAGAAAGGTTAGTCGAGTCAATAGGTAGAAAGCACTGAATACAAATGGGGAAAATTAAGAAATTTATGGTACAATTTGTCTAAAAGAAGACATCAGTTTACAGGGAAAATCGCGAGCCATCAGTGATACGTCAATCCAGACAAGGTAGGTGTGGTGTCACCGCCAGACACCACACTTGCTAGGTGGTAGCCTTTAAATCGGCCGTGGTCCGTTAGTATACGTCGGACCCGCGTGTCTCCACTATAAGTGATTGCAGACCGAGCGCCGCCACACGGCAGGTCTAGAGAGACTTCCTAGCACTCGCCCCAGTTGTACAACCGACTTTGCTAGCAATGGTTCACTGACAAAATACGCTCTCATTAGCCGAGACGATAGTTAGCATAGGCTTCAGCTACGTCATTTGCTACGACCTAGCAAGGCGCCATGTTCAGTTACTATTGATATTGTAAATAATGTACAGACAAGAGCTACGTTCAACATTAATGGATTAAAGTTAAGTACTCCACCAGCTACATCTTTTTTCTAGTCTAAATTCCTTGTCCTGTTCCAGACCTCACGCCAGCCTGCGTGAGTTAAAACGCGTGCCTTTCGGCTTCCTCTAAAATTCGTGGGTTGGCTCTCCGGCTAATCCACAACAGTAGGAAGTGTAGGGATTAAATTGTAGAGGGAGACCGAAGCTTTAATTATTCAGGTTCTAAATTGCAGTAGATCGCTGTAACTATGCAGGAATGATGAGCTTCCGCAGAACACAACAGCGTGGAGAGCTGCATCAAACCAGCCTTCTCACTGAAAACCACAACAGAGACGACGGCGGCGACACAGTTAATAAGAGGGAGAACCGCTTTGACTAAGAGAGCGGAATTACCGCTACCAGAGTACGTTACGTGAGTCGTAGTGATCACTTGATCGAACTGAATTATACTGTACTTTAACTGTAGATACCGCGTAAGGTGGTGATGCAGTGGTAAGACAGGAGACACACGTTTGTGTGGAATGTGGTTACAACCCCTCTTTCCCTTGGCCATGTTGATTATCACTCTTCATCATTTTCGTTAATTACGCAAGGTGGATGCAAGGACCGTTGTCCTTATAACCCACAGAGCACTTCCTTCCCTGGCTTTGCCCCATTCGAGCTTGCACTTCATCTCTAGTGAAATCGTCGCCGAGAGTACGTTAGACCCTAATAAGTCTTCCTTTTGAAAACCAGACCCAGAATGGGTCTTAGTTACGAGGTTTTTTTTATCCAGACCTCCGATCGGTCTCAAAATTAAAGCCACAGAGTAATCCAGTGACGTTTTGGGTAGGTATGTTTGCACTGCCTCTATTGCTTCACCGTTGCGCTTTCCAGTTCGGAGCACACAGTGAGTACGCTAAGATGGCTAGAATGGTAGTATCTCCCGCCAAGTATGAAGCGCTCGTTGGGAGGTTTCGCCTGATTTCATGCAGCCCACATGACCCAACTGTCATGTGTCTCCTTCTTCATGACATTTCTCGGCAGCACACTGCTGGGGCAACGAAGAAGTTCCTGCAGAGTATTTGATGGGAACTTCCTGATGAACCATCGTAAATCAGACGTGCCTCTATCTGATTTTCATCTCTTTGGTCACATGAACTGCGGACTATTAGGACTGCATTTTGGATCAGACAACGTGCCGCAGACTAGCGTAGGAAAATGGCGGAAATCACAGACAGCTGCCTTCTGTGACAAGGATATAGGGAAGTTGGTTTCACTCTACAATGAATGTCTAAATCGTAATATGGACTACGTAGAAAAGTAGCTTGAAATTGTAAGCAAATGTTGCAAATAAGAAATTTGTACTTTACATTGTGGTTTCCCGTTCGCAACCGATCCTGAATAGAGGATGGCAGTTATTGAACTATATGAATAAAATCGTCATATCTGTGAATGGTTTGAGTTAGGACGTTCAAACAACACGGTTAGCCGTGGATCATGATGGGAGTTAGTATGGTTTGGTTTAGGGACAAAGACCACCTTCATTTGGATGGGTTCGTCAATAAGCAAAATTGTAGCATTTGGGAGACTGAGGCTCCAGATTTCGCGATCGAGAAGTCTCTTCATGCTAAACGGGAGACTGTGGTGTGCAATGCCCAGTCCTGGAACAATCGGTGACTATCGAACGGTACTTGAAGGTTTTGGAAGATGATTTCATCCCCATTACCCAAAGTGTCCCTGATTTCGACAAGATGTGGTTCACGCAAGACGGAGCTCGACCCCATTTCAGCAAGAGAGTTTTTGATGTCCTGGAGGAGCACTTTGTGAACTGCATTTTGGCTGTGGGGTATGCAGAGGCCACTGGCATGGGCCTCGATTGGCCGCAATATTCTCCAGATCTGAACGCATGCAAACTCCCTTTTGTGGGGCTGTATTAAAGACAAGGTGTTCAGCAATAACCCTAAAACGATGGTTGATGTGAAAACAGCCATTCAGGACGTCATCGACAGCATCGATGTCCCGACACTTCAGCGAGCCATGCGGAATTTCGCTATTCGTCTGCGCCACATCATCGCCAATGATGGCAGGCATATCGAATATGTTATAACCTATAACCAAGTTTGCGAGGCCATGGAATTTGACGTGGCTTATATTCAGTCGGAGCAGGACGCACAGATTTTGAGTCTGTTGGAGGAGTTACTTGATGTTTTTTCTAATAAGCTAGGAGTGAGTAGTGTGATCCAATATCGTATACGTCTGACTGATGGTGTTCCTTTTCGGCAGTCTCATTACCGACTTTCCCCACGCTAAAATGAAAATCTTGAGGTATAAGCTGGCTAATACGTTGCAGGATGGGGTGATCAGACCTACTGCTGATAATGCCTTCCCAATTTTTTTATCCCCACGGCTCGGGGTCGGCACAACCGTCTGGTCGTGGATTACAGGCGCCTCAAAAAAGTTGTTTTAAAGTCAGTCCCATTGCCCGATCTTCACAACTGTTTCACGTGCTTCTCTGGGGCTAAGTGTTTCACTGTGTATTGATTGAATCAAGCGTGTTAACAAATTCACGTATCCGAAAAATCTAAGCACATTGCGGTCTTTTGCACCGACTGGAATCTTTGAGTTTAATAGGGTGCCTTTTGGGCTGCCACTGGAGCAGCTGTTCTCTCTCGTTTGTTGGCTCATGTCTCGGGGAATTTGATATTCGTCTGTATTTAACTACCTGGATGACGTGGTCATTGCAGTAGTTCCTTTGAAGAACATCTTCCCCATCTTTGACAGGTGTTGTCAAAGCTTCACGATTCTGATGTTATCCATCAGGTCATCTAAGATTATTCTCGCCAGACCTCAGGTTTCATTTTTGGATCATCCGGTTTCTGGGGATGGTATTAGTGTTGACCAAGAGCGAAGGAAGGACTTGAAGAGATTTTCCTAACCTAGAATTAGGAAGCAGGAATCTATGTTTATTGGAATGGCCAAGCAGTTCTAATAGTTCGTTTCCATCTTTGTTCAGCTTGCTCTCCCTCTTAATAATCTGCGCAGGAAGGGGAAACGTTTTGTTTAGGGGCGAAAGCCAACTGTTTTCCTCTGAAGCTGTTAAGATGGCCATCACAAACCCTCTGCTGTTGGCTGTGCCCGACTTCTGCAATAGCTTTATTGTACAGATTGATACGTCCAATGCAGGGATTGCTGCGGTTCTCCGCCAGAAGGATCAGTGTCAAGGACACCCTTTAGCTTTTACGTCAAGGAGAATGTTTTGCCCCGAGCTGAATTATTGTGTATATGAATGTGAGGCACTAGCTGTTATGTTCGCCATAGAAGATTTCCAACTGTATATACGATATAGGGAGTTCGATTTAGAGCCCCATAATCAGTGTTAAGTCTGATCCTGACGAGGTCCCGGAAAGCCGAAAAAAATCGCGAGATTAAGCAGGCCCAGGACCCGTTGTGGGCACCGTTAAGATGCAACTATCGTCCAGGAAGGAGGTGCCGAGGTTTCACTGAAGAATGGTGTACTGTGTTTGGTATGCTGTGTAAACAACTTGGTGAACCTAGGAATTCAAGATTTGCTTGCCTCTTGAGTTAGCCCCTCCAGCTTTCATTACTTCCACAGATCGCTACTGGGTGGGCATTTAAGCCTGTACAAGACCTTGGAGAAGATACGAGCTCACCTCACTTGGCCGTCATTGTACAGGAATATTAGGCGTTTGGTTGATGAGTGCGACTCTCGTAGAAGGGGGAAACCCGCCGAGTGGGTTATTACAATCCGAGCACGAAAAATACCCTATGGATAAAATCTTTATTGATTTTGTTGGACCCTTTCCCCGTTATCGTTGACACGTTTTCACGATTTGTTGCCTTTTTCCTAACTTGGGCACTACTGCTGCGATGAACACACGGGCCTATACAAGTAGTACAACGCATTGTTGCCAGATCGCCCAGGGTGTTGGTCCCATTACTTTACTCGTAGGCTTCATATCATCGAGTGTCTTTCCCTAGCTCTTGCATGTTGCAGGACCTTCCCCATCCGGATATTTACTAAATACATATTTTAAGAGGTCCATGATTAAGAAATTTGTTGCTAGCGCACTCGAGCAGATGTTATTTCGATGGATTGCTCACGCGTTGCCTGTGAAATGCTATAAGAGAATCTCAGACCAGAGAGCAGTGTTGTATGCAGTAAGAGCAGTGTCAGTAGCAGTAGGAGTAAGTAGTAGAGAGCAGTCGTGTGTATGGAGCTGGCTGGGCCGGTCGTGGGGGAGCGATGGCGGTGCCTGAGCGTTGTAGTATAAGTTAAGAGCAGCGTCGCTCATCTGTATTATTGTTACATCATGTCCCGTGTAAATGCTTTAAAAAATCTCTTAATAATATTCTTTCTTATAAAAATTAACTTTTGACAATTATTCATCTCAATTTAAAGAATTTACTAATTTCTCCAATCCATGGCCATCCCGATTATTCCAAAGAAAAATCAGTTGTTCTTTTTATACATGACAAATCTATCGGCCAGCATTGCACTGGGCTGCGCCAGAAAAAATTTCTTATAGGAGCAGATATATATATGCGTTATCCGGCGACCTTATTGCGGTAACAATTTCAATTTATTCAGAATGATCTTTCAGGGCCATGACGCAGCAGTGCTGACGTCCAAATTTACCAGTTTAAATTTCCAGTCTATTATTGAAAGGTTATAAGTGAGTCACACTTTTATTATTCCTAGGTTACGGAATAATAAACTGTTGGAAGGTTACCCTGAATGTGAATGAAATAAATTATTACATTGTTTTTACTGTTGGGAGGTTTTGGAACTTTTCTGTTGGGAGGTTACAATATCGCAATATCCGTAAATCATATTTTCTATTTGGTGGTTTATAGCAGGTCAACAACTGTGTTTATATTCCTGTATGAACGCTTGCGGTTGGTTGAAGAAGGAGTAGCAGTTTTCTACGGACTCAGGAAGTAATTAACAATATTGTAGAGGAGAGTGCTGTATCTCGTAACACTTTTCTAATTTTTGTCTTTGTAACAAGAGTTTAAAATATTTTATAACTCTATTTCTAAATTACAGCATTCGCTTTATGTGTGTTACAGTCTTTTTTTGAAATTACAAAAGCTACTCCGGTCAAGTAAGATTCCTCCAAATGTAAAAATTGTCCCAGTGCGCAACATGTTCATGTATCTGCAAACGAAATAATTCTATTCAAATTTAAAAGTTTTGCATCAAGAAAATCAATTGAGAACTGTATTTTATTGTACATGTGATACATTATTACTCCACTACACAAGTAAAGTGAAACCAAATTTAGAAGAACTATTATTAAAAACCAGTTACAAGTTTAAAAATCTTGAAATAGAAATTATTGGCAAGTGACACAAATTTCCGTTTTCAAGACTGAAATTTATTTTACACTAGACAAACTCATTTCAAACGAACATACCGCCTTTTGGCTGTGTATTTAATGAAGACCCACGTTTCGGCCTTTTATGCCATTTTAAATTTATTGGGGTTATGTCATACATTGCAGGACATCAACGTCAAAACTGACCATAAATTAAGAAAAATTTGGGCTCCCCACGAAATATCAGATGTAAAAACACCATCTTGTAAATAGATACGTAAATAATAGTGGGAGATCATCATATTTAGTAAAAACAGGTTTACTTTGGTATATAGAAGACGAACACATGTCGTGGAGTCGTAATGATCAAGTATGAGTAATAGAAGAACAGAATACTGAAATGACAAAATGTCATAGATATATGACTTACAGAGTCATACAATAATTGGCAAAGATTTATGACTCAAAAATATAGGGTCACATACGTTTGACATTTCGTCATTACAGTTTTCAGTTGTTCTATTACTCACATTCTTTACTAGCATTACGACTGTTGGGTATGTGTTCATCTTTTATATACCAAACTAAACCTGTTTTTACTAAATATGACATGCTCACTATTATTTGCTGATATTTTTACAATATGGTGATTTTACATCTGGCATTTCGTGGGGAGCCAAGACGTTTCTTAATTTATGGCCAATTTTGGGGTTGATGTCATGCAATATATGTTAATGACATAAACACAATCACTTGAAAATGGCATAAAAGGCCGAAACCTGGGTCGTAATTATATCAACAACAATGCAGTCAAATCGTGGCGTGTTCGTTTAAAAATTATTGTATGACTTGTTCAGCAACATCAAAAAATCATTTCATTATATTCCGTGATCCGCGATATATCTACCATTGCAGGATACAGGATGATGCACGACAGACGAAATATGGCGTAAGTATGTGAGTAGTTTTAAAAATATATTGAATTTTATTCAATGTAAAACTGCGATAGTGAAATACACTCTAAGATAGGAAAAAAACCATGCACTACTGAAAGGGTACAGTACCGCCCAACAATGAAAAATAGGTACAACATACTTCATTATTCTTGTCTGAACAACATATTTTTCCTAATAATAACTCAATATCAATTAATACAGCGAAGCCGGATTCCAGTGTGGGAAAGAATGTCAATTTATTTATTTAATTGATCACGTGTGCACTCCCAGGAAATAAATCCCTACATCCAGTTTGGTGAGATCTGTGAAATGAATGCATGTATGGTTGTCTGCTAAGCGCAGATAGTGAATGTGAATATATGATCATCTTTGAGACGATCCTTTGGCCACCTCTGGTGGAACCAAAGAGATGAAACTTATCGGAGCTTTGAGCGCCTGATATGTGGCTGACCAATACGGTAGCATGGTCTTCCCCCACCTCGACAGAGGTGCGAGATGACCTGAAGAACGGCCATGTTTCAGCACTCTGCCGCTGGATCTTGTGCTGTTAAGACCTGTCTTGGGCGTGCTCCGTAAAGACAAAAGAGTGGAGACATGGTATGCATGTGGAATATTTAAGAGTAGTTTGAAATAATAATTTCTCTATTTCAGGAACTTTTGTGTGGAGAATTAAATGTCAGGCAGGTAATATTAATGGGACCGTAGTAATCTTCGGAAGTGACCAACGGTCGCAATCAATGCACGTGTAGCAATAAGTTGAAATACTTCCGTGTGCTTAAGTTAAGCTGAATTACTAGCGTGTGTACAATAAGTTGAAATATTTAAGAAATAGCTTGTGTACCATAAGTTGAAAAATTTAAGATATGGCGTTTGCTGGACTTGAAATTAGAGACGAGTACTTCCACGTGGTGAGTGCTGTGTGAGTCTCAATCTGTGTATGAGACAAAGGATAAAGAGAAGTACTCGTCCATGGTATCAGTTGAGGGCTTGCGTGTGTGATGAATATGTTTTTAATATTACTTTGCGTGATATGATTCCGTGTGACGCTAGATTCAAACTCTGAGAGAGAAGCAAGGTGAGTCGTCCGTCTATCTAGCAATGCCACTTGGCTTGCATTGCACAGGATGATGTGCATATATCTCCAGAGTTCATAGTAGGAAAGTAGAATTACAAATTGGTGCAGTGTCGTGTGAAACTGGGATAAATACTAATTGAAGTGGGAAAGCTGAAAGTGATAGTGTTGTGACTATTCATTGTATTGTATTCCATGTCGTAGTGTGGTGTATGTCATGTAATTTGGGTATGTGTGGTTTGCATGGGAGAGTAGCAAGGTAGTTTCAAAAGATTAGTGGGTTATGCTTGTTCCTTCGGTACCGCTCGGTCTGGAGGTAAGTTTCGTGATGATGATTGTGAGAGTCGAAGTGTGAGGTATAATAAAAGATCCACCATCCTATCCAGAAAGTGCACTGTAGCATTAAATAATTACGTGACCATAAGGTAGAGAATCACCAATGTAAAGCCATGCCTACTGGGCGGAATTTCTCATATGTTATTGTTGTAGGTTATAGAATTTGTGTGTTTAGGTTATAGAATTTATCGGAATAAATAAGATAGTGAAACGAAAAAGATTGGTGGACTTTTCCTTCGAATTGTATGTTGTCATGATGTCCCGGATTTATAATGTGTGCGCCATTCATATTCAGTGTGGTTGATAAAAGCCGTTAAATAAAAGACAAAATGAAAATGTGGTATTGCCAGTGCGTAGTAAACAGTCAGGATTCTGTAAATTACTGATAGTCAGATGGGCGTTTCCGTTGCGTATTATTCATACAGGAGGATAATTTGTAACTTAATTGAGAGTACGAGAGTTCATGTTTCTCGATAAATAAGAATGAATCCACTGGCTTGGCCGACCACTCATCTTGCAGGCCTGACTGCTTGATGCCACAGTATGAGCAAGTCATGTGGGTGCCTCTCACTACTTTCGAATTATCCGGAGCGGAGGGAAATCAGTACATGAGATGTACATGTGCAGACAAACAAATGGTTAGAATTTCAGAAAAGCGGAGTGATTTATTCAAGAGAATGGGCTTCACACTATGAGCAAGCAAATAAAGCTTCGGTTTCCCTCTGGCACTTACGTAATCAGTTATTTGGCTTAGCTTTTGTTAACAGACTTGTTGGATGTCCTTCGGAGAGATGTCGTACCAATTTCTGTCCAACTGGCTCGTTAGATCGCCAAACCCCGAGCTGGTTGCCCATAACGGTCTAAATATTCTCAACTGGGGAGAGTCCGGCGACCTTGCTGGTCAGCGTAGGTTTTGGCAAGTACGAAGAGTGTATGTATAACTCCTTATGTTTACAAACTCCCCGCAAAACGCAACCTGACCCATGAAACGAGAAAAATTGTAGAAAACGGCGATCTATAGTTCGTGCTGCTTCACATGATTATAAAGTCAGTCACTGGATTAAAACACCTACTAGGGAATATCAAGTTTTTCTGTGTACACTGTGCTACTGGTAGAACGCTGTCCCCCACTGTTATCAAATACAGGATAAACCAGGACTCTAGCGACAAAATTCGAGAGTCTTTAGAGGGGTGCTCTCTGAGTATTTTGGTGTAGAGCACCCACAGCCTCCGGCAACTCGTTTGAGTGAAGTAATGTAATCATGATTCATTCGCTTTGTTTCTCCAGTTACGTTAGTATCTGCGAAAATAACTTCACAATAGGTAATATATGTGTAATATGGAATCAGCAAAAGCACACAACACAGGTCTCCCAAGTGCAGATGCAAAAGAATTGTGACGTTGTTACTGTAGCTGTGGGAACAGCCGCACACTGCCTTCTTCTGCAACTCTCCCTTTGTTTTCAGTGACACCACAAACGAGCTGCACGTTGGCCAAACCTTCGTCAGTGGACTCATCTGAACTCACGTCACTATTAAAGTGTTCGAAACACAAACCCGAGACAGATCCTAGCAGTTGTGATTGGCAAGCATATGGACGAAGAACGAAGTGGACACTACTGTTGACAACTGCAAGCAGTGTGACTCGCTGGAACGAGTTTGTCTCCTATCGAAAGACACGTGCATATGTCATCGATAATTCCACTGGGTGCTCTGTTTTCAGTGTAGTACAGATATGAATTTAATTGGGGGCAAGAAGCCACGCAAAGTGCAATCAGTCTGTAACGAGCTGGCAGGGACAGTTTCCTTGCTAGTAAAGTACTCACAGGGTATCCCTGGACAATCACTGAAAGTTGTTGCTAGAGTTTTGGTTCACCCCGCATATTTCTTACGTATGAAACAATGGAATTTAGATGATATGACGACTGTTGTTAGTTCAAAGCATTTGTTGTTAGGTGCCGCAGTGGGCTTTCCTTCGATAATGAACTGCGAAATCACGTCACGTCACGCGCGACCGCCACCTGCGACGGCCCGCCGACGTGGCGGCTTGGCGTAAAATACCGCGTACGGGCAACACCGACTCAAAGGAAGGTCTCGGCGCTTGTTCGTGACGTCACGTCAGCTAGGCACGGCGAACGCCAGGTCTGCTGCAGGCACACTCATAATGGTGGTGTCTCCCTCTCTGACACAGGAAAATGTGAAACTATTGGCGGTAGTTGACCAACACACATTGTTGTGAGAGATTTCTGCAATCAATTAATTGTGCAATTCATTACACTTCTTAACAAATAGTGTACTCCTAAACTTAAATTTCCACCTGTTTTAAGGATTGACATACAAAAACAACTTCATGGCCCAGCAGCAACAGAATTCGTGCTTCCTTACCTTATTTGTAAATCTGAGGAAGCTACGTTTGTACTGGGTTGCTTTTACAAGAAACTGTGAACATATTGGTGCTCTTCTTTAGGTATCTTGGTTGACTATGGGGTGAGGAGCACTGGATGTTAATGAAATATCTTCCGATTGTACACGTTGGGGGAGGGGTTGGGGGACAGAAGAAGAGGCAAAAGAGAGATACTTGTTTTATCAAATAAAATTTTTGTATCATATGAAGTTTCTCCTTTCAGTTACAAGAGGGGAACATTTATCTTTTCTAATGTACATATTTAAAAACGTTTAAGCTCAGCAGTATTTTCGATGTATGAAGCTATTTTGTTTCCTGTTTAGAATTCCTTTCGTTGAAAACGACTGTAATCTAATGACTGGCAACAGTTGGACATTTACACATGAAAATTAGTTCACATTTACAGTCACGATGTCAAATGAAAATAAATAAATAAATAAAAGAAACGAGTTCATTGTATGGGGTTTGGGGTAAGTTTCGATAACAAAATGGATCAAGTAAATATAGTTACTTGAATGTAAAATTTCCGAAGCTTGCAACGGGACAAAGCATCTTCTCATATTGATCTACGTTTGTTTCGACAGGATTCAGTAATACAGAACTATGATCTTCATTTGTAGCTTTACGATTGTAAGAAAATCATTCATCTAAGTAAAACTGCAGAATCAAAAACAATACCAAACATTTTGTCCAAAAATAAGAGATTAATAGTGATAAGCACGCCAAGGCGTTTCTGCCTGAAACAGACCTGGCGTTCGCCGTTCCTAGCTGATGTGACGTCACCAACAAGTGCCGATGCCTTCCTTTGAGTCGGTGTTGGTACGGGGCACGGGGGTGGGGAGTGAAGCACGCTGCGGCTTCCGTCCGCAGGAAGCGGAATGCGAACCGCGCCCTGGCGAACGCGGCCATGCGGTGTGATGTGTGTGGCATAGCGTCGCAGGTAATTACTACTTACTGGGAGGAGGCAGTGCGGGGAGCGGCGGAGCGGTTACGCGTTTGCACCTGCACGCTTAAAATACCGTTCGTCATTTGTCGTCCAAACACTCTGCTCCCTCAATCGCGCTGAACTTCGGGCTACCGCCCATCGCCCATGATGTCGGCTGCGCTAGGCGAGGCGGGATTGAGGGAGGGACAGTGTGGCATCGCCCCGCTTGCCTCTTCATTTGTCCTGGGCTTTCCGACTCATAATGTCAACGTGTTTCCGACGACAAATATTTTAGCTGAGGCTTTTCCGACCGTCAAACGAAGCAGCAACAGTGGGGCAGGCTCTGATCGGAAATGCCGAAGTTAACAAATGGATGGTGTTAGCCGCAGCTTTTCCGATCGTTTCGTAATAAGATCCAAGCTTAGGATTCGCTCAGTCCGCAGAATATCTTCTTCTTTCAAACTCCTACGCCTTGCATCTCCAGCCACAGCTTCCTCTTGTCTCTGCAGTCACACCTCCTTCTCTTCTGCAGTCCTCTTCATCTGTAAGTATACCGAGCGAGATAGCGTAATGGGCTCGCATTCGGGAGGACGACGGTTCAAACCCGCATCCGGCTATCCTGATTTAGGTTTTCCTTGGTTTCCCTAAATCGCTTCAGACAAACGCCTGAATGGTTCCTTTGAAAGGGCCGGCCTACTTTCTTCCCCATCATTCCGTAATCTGATGGGACTGACGGCCTCGCTGTTTCGTCCCCTCCCTCAAATCAACCAATCAACCAATCTTCAAGTATGAAAGACATTCCATTTCTCTGATCACATTTTTTAGATGGGTTGTTTTCTGTCGCCCTTGTCTTCCTTACAGTCTTGACTTCGGAAATATTTTGTAGAAGAATATCATTTCTAACTACATGTCAAACGAGTTTTGTTTTGCGTTGCCCTATGTACTAAGGTAACGCAAATCATGGGACAGCAATACACACATATACAGATGGGTGTAAGATGGCACACAGAAGGTATAACAGATCTGGCTACGGCAGAGCTGTGATTTGGTCTCAAATGGTTCATGCGAAAAGTTTTCCGACGTGATTATGGCCGCACGATGGGAATTAAAAGACTCTGGGCGCCGAATGGTAGTTAGATACATGGGACATTCCATTTGGAAATTCTTTAGGGAATTCAACATTCCGAGATCCACAGTGCCAAGAGTGTGCCGAGAATACCAGATTTCTGGCGCTACCTCTCACCGCGGACAACGCAGTGTCCGACGGCCTTCACTTAACGACCGAAAGCAGCGGCGTTTGCGTAGAGTTGTCAGTGGTGACAGACAAGCAACACTGTGTGGAATAGCAGTGTAAATAAGTGCTGCGCTTAGAACGAACGTACAGTGCGCCGAAATCTGGCGTTAATGGGCTATGGCAACAGGCGACCGACGCGAGTGCCTTGATTAACAGTACGACATCGCCTGCGGGGTCTCTCCTGGACTCGTGACCATGACGGGTGGACCATAGAGGACTGGAAAACGGTGGTCTCGTTAGATGAGAACCAATTTCAGTTGGTAAGAGCTGAAAGTAGTGTCTGGGTGTAGCGAAGACTCCACAAATCCATGGACCCAAGTTGTCAACAGGGTACCATGCAAGTTGGTGGTGGCAACGTAATGGTGTGGGCTGTGTTTACATGGAATGGACTTGGTTCTCTGGTCCAATGGAACCGATCATTTATTGGAAATAGCTACTTTCGGCTACCTCGAGGCCATTTGCAGCCCATCGTGGAGTTTCTCTTTTTCTTCTTTTTATTTGTAAGTCTCTACGATGAAATAAAATACCATCTGTAAGGATCAGGCTGGCATGTTAATTTAATGTTTGAAATAACCACAACCGGAGTTACAAAATCCCAACTACACAGTGAAGATATCAATATTTTTTAATAAAAAAATACCAGTAAAATTTCAATGTATGCTTTATTCCTTGCACCAAACCCCCCTTTGTATACGACTTTCCAGCATGGAGAGTAAAAAAAGTCCTGAATTTGAGCAACATTTTCGTCCGTCATCCTCTTATTCCTCCTTAAAGCTGCACTCTGTCTTAAGGCGACAAGTGGCCCATCGGGACCATTCGATCGCCGTATCGTCCTCAGCTGAGGATGCGGATAGGAGAGGAGTGTGGTCAACACACCGCTCTGCCGGTCGTTATGGTGGTTTTCTGTGACCGACGCCGCTACTATTCGGTCGAGTAGCTCCTCAGTTGGCATCATGAAGCTGAGTGCACCCCGAAAAATGGCAACAGCGTATGGCGGCCAGGACGGTCACCCATCCCAGTGCAGGCCACGCCCAACAGCGCTTAACTTCGGTGATCTGACGGGAACCAGTGTATCCACTGCGGTAAGACCGTCACCGCTTCGTTAAATCTGAGTTGTTCTTTAATACATGACAGCAACAGCGAAAAAATTTTGACCCGACCTTATATGCTTAGCCACAAAACAAAAATGCAGGACTGTGATGGACTTCGAAATCGCAAACCGGAGAAATCGAGGATATACGAACAACTCGAGGTTTCGGTGCGAAAACTGCAGCGACCCCATCGCCGTCTTGCCTTCGTGCTTCTATCTCAAGTCTTGAGAGTGCGCAGTGTCCTACGTACTATGACGATAATGTCACTATTGCACACTCCGTTACCTACAATAATGGAAATGTGCTTTCTGTATAAAGCCATGTAGTATCACTTTCTTCCTTTCTGCTGCAACATATTTCATTGAAATTACGGTAGGAATACTTTCGCCCCATTCCTTGTCTTGGGAAACAGTAACAGCTGCACGTACATCCAATGTAATTGGTGCTGAAAGAAAGCAGTCCAATACCATATACGGAGTAAGGGTTCAGCAAATCAGCATTTGTGCTGCTGGAATAATGACCCAGCAGTAGATGCGACGCCGGCCGCTGTGGCGGAGCGGTTCTAGGCGCTTCAGTCTGGAACCGCGTGACCGTTACGGTCGCAGGGTCGAATCCTGCGTCGGGCATGGATGTTTGTGATGTCCTTAGGTTTAAGTAGTTCTAAGTTCTAGGGGACTGATGAGCTCAGATGTTAAGTCTCATGGTGCTCACAGCCCTTTGAACCAGTACATGCAACAGTTGAGGCTACACACAACAACTTAAACACAACAACTTAAACACAACAACTTAAACTACGTCACTTCCCCTGACAGCTTTCATTAACGTTACTTATTAATAAGAGACTTACCTTAACTGAAAGTTTTTGTGCTAGTGCAAATGGTTTCGTCACTCGGTCACAGGAGTTACCTCTCAGTTTGCCCCCAGTTAAAGAAAAAGATAATGAAACTGGTTGAGTGCAAATCTGAAAATACCTTAAACTTGCCCACATCGTGAAGCAAATGTTTTGTTACAACTCGTAAAATGTTACAGGTTCTTTCTTCTTCACGATGTAACAACATTTGTCTGATTACTGGGTCCTTCCTGAGTACTCTTCCCAATAGTATGCAGTCTTCCTCCCCTTCTCTAACTTCCTCTTACTTTCGGAGTGCCTAAATTAACAGATTATTAAATCGAGCACTAACGCTACGTGGTTGGCCTTCACCATCTCCCAGCGCCTTGCGAATTGTCCCTCGCAGTTTGCTGGAACTCGCCTCGAGCCAATGGACGACACAATAGTGTTCTCTGTATGCCCATCTTTCCAGAGGTAGTTGCAAGACTTGACTGTTCAGTGCAGAATGTCAAATTAAACGTCTTTCAGACGTCCAGTTTCCAAACAGTTACTTTAACCAGCTACCAATTTCGGTGATTTATTACGCCATCTTCAGTCCCCCTGATCGATGTGTAGGAAGATTCCAACCTCGATTGGGGTCAAAATTAGGGCCAGCATTCAAAGACTGGCATCTGTAGATTTCTGCTTTATATGGCACTTCAAACATCATCTGCCGACTCTCTCCAATATTGTTGTCTTGTAACCGAAATTGTAGCACCTACCAACTTCCAAAAAGCTGTACAAATGAATTTAAACATTTCCGAATCTTCTCCTCGCTCTGCCCCAAGGCTGGTGCACGAAAGAAAATTTCTGACTGGTTTGGTTTCTTGGTAGGGACTATTCAGCTTGTTGTCTTCAACGGACAGTGTTCAGTGGAAATGGAAATAACTTTATGCGTACCACAGGGCAGTGTGTTTGAATACTTGCTGTTCGTGACGTATATTATTGACCTTTTAGATAATATTAAAAGTAGACTCAGAGTATGTTGTTAACATGAGACAGGTATCTGTAATGATATACCATCTGAATACGGGTGTACAAATAACCACTGAGAGCTTGATGAGAATTCTGACTGATGCAAAGGTCGCCAACTTGCTTGAAAAGTTCGGAAATGGAAAATCGTGCACCTTACAAAATGTAGGAAAGTAGTGTCCAATGTCTACAATATCAATGGATCGCAACTGGAATCAGCTGGGTGTTACAAATAGTGTCAAATAGTGTGGATTTGAAGTAGAGGCTCAGTCGTAGCTAAAGCTGCTGGCAGACTTTGGCTCGTTTGTAGATTACTGGGGAAAACTGAAAGGACTACAAAAGAGACAGCTTTCTTAACCTCCATCTTAGAATACTGTTCAATAGTGGATAAGTATCGTATAGAGCTATGAGGGGATACTCCATGTATACAAAGAATGGTAGCAAGAACTCTGACAGGCTTGACTCAAGGGACATCGTCACGGAAACGTTGAAAAACCTCAGTCGACACACAGTAGGTTACAGACGTCAGTTATCAGCTGAGAGCCTAATTATAAACTCTCAGTAACCTGAAGAAACGGGGAATCCTTCCAGCGAGCACCGGCACCTCTCGACTGCGAGGCCAAAGATGATCCAAGTCACCTATTTGTATGCCACCTCCTGGACAACTCGTGCACAACATAAGATGTTTACGAAGGAAATAACAAAGATATCGCAGACGCTATTTTTTGGAAATGCTGACCGGATACAGAAACTAATGAATGAGTGGCCAGGGTTAAGTAAAAAATGTAGAGAGATAGCCCAGTGGCATACGTAATTCTCCCCCTCAGAAAAGGTGAGACTTATTACAGTGTGCACAGAGGTAGTTCCTCGGTCATTCCTCCCACACTCCGTACGCAATTGGAATGGGTATGAATCCTGAATGTGGTACAAATGCTAACTGCCCTCTGCCATGCTCTTCACAGTTGTTTGCATAGTACGTGTGTACATACAATGTGCTTTACTGTTCTCCAGAACCTGCGTATTCGAAGACAGTGTACTTGGTACTTGGCACTAAGGTTTTTCGCAGGAGAATCTTATCAGAGAAGTACAGCCTTTCCGTAAAATAAATTGAACTAGAATAGCGAGGCTGTATCTCCTGTTTACAAAGATATTTTGGAAAACCTATACTTGAAAGAATAATCGGAAAGATTGTGTTAATATAGGCTGAATCTTACAGAGAAGACAACAGCAGCCACCCACTTTTTACAGTGCTATTTGTTTATTTAAATACCGCTATTACCGGTTTCGAACCGACAGGTTCATATTCAGACGGCAAGTTAACGGTAAAATACATTTACGTTAGCTTTCACTTTTAGTTTTCCCAAATGATGAAATTTCTTGGGGTGATGGTGCCCTACAACCGAAACAAGATGTGAGACAATGTCTTTTTTTCCTGTAATTGTGCCTCACAACTGTTTTAAATGATGTAAACGAATTATTAAAGTGAAGATGTTTCGGGTACTTACGTTGGAAAACCAGCGGCTTTACGTTCCAGTGCTGACTGCTTGTGATCATGCAGGAGCGAAGACTGTGTGAAGCAATTGTTTTACGTATATGTATACGCATAATCTAAACCAACACTCACACACCTTGAATTTTCACCACATGGAAGTATGTACACAAAGATGGTGATATCACAACAACAACAATTCCAAAAATTTACACTCTCAGAAGTATTTCTATCTTTTCATGGATTGACAGTAGGAAGCATGATGCTTGTGTGCACCTATAAAGTATTATACACTGAAGAACCAAAGAAACTGGTTCACCTGCCTAGAACCAGCCTAATATCGCGTAGGACCCCCGCGAGCACTCGGAAGTGCCGCAACAATGACGTGGAATTGACTAGGCTATCAATTATTCAAAATGACAGTTACAATCGCACCTGTGCACGGTGGTAGTTACCAACCGTGCACAGGCAGGGTGACGAATCCAGCGAGCGACCGAATGGTGTAAAGTGCCCTGAAGATGACCCCATCGCGGGTTGAAACCGGTTGGCGGCAAAATAAGTAATGCAATGTGCACGGTGGTAGTTATCAACGGTGCACAGGCAGGGTGACGAATGCAGCGAGCGACCAAATGGTGTAAAGTGCCCTGAAGATGACCCCATCGCAGGTTGAAACCTGTTGGAGGCAAAATAAGTAATGCGATTGTGACTGTTATTTTAAATAATTGATTATAAGTAAATTAATCGCTGTTATCTCCACACAACTATGTTGTCTAAAAATTTAGACTAATGTCTGAAGTGGTGCTGAGGGGAACTGACACCATGAATCCAGCACGTTGGATGACAACCCAGATATGCTCAATAATGTTCATGTCTGGGGAGGTTGGTGGCGGAAGTGTTTGAACTCAGTGGAGTGTTCCTGGAGCCATCCTGTAGCAATTCTGGACCTGTAGGGTGTCGCATTGTACTGCTATAATTCCCCTAGTCCGTCGGAATGAGCAATGGACAAGAATGGATGCAGCTGATCAGACAGGATGCTTACGTACGTGTCACCTGCCAGGGTTGCATCAATACGTTCAGGAGTCCCACATCATTCCAACTGAACGCGCTCCACACCATTACAGAGCCTCCACCAGCTTGTGCAGTCCCCTGCCGACATGCAGGGTCCACGGATTCATGAGGTTGTCTGCATAACCGTGCACGTCCATCCACTCGATACAATTGGAAACGAGACTCGTCCGACCAGGCAACGTCTTTGCATCCATCAAGAGTCCAATGTCGGTGTTGATGGGCCCAGGTCCAGCCGAGCTGTTAAAATTTGTGTCGTGCAGTCATAAAGGGTATTTGAGTGGGCCTTCGGCTCCGAAAGCCCATGTCGATGATGTTTCGTTGAATGGTCCGCACTCTGACACCTAATGATAGCCCATCATTGAAATCTGCAGGAATTTGAGGAAGGGCTGCACTTCTGCCACGTTGAACAGTTCTCTTCAGTCACCTTTATTCCCGTTCTTGCAGGATCTTTTTCCGTCTTCAGCAGTATCGGAGAATTGACGTTTTACAGGATTCGTGACATTCACGGTACACTCGTGAAAGAGTTGTAGGGAAAAATTCTTACTTTATCGCTACCTCGGAGATGCTGTGTCCTACCGCTCGTGCGCCGACTATAACACCACGTTCAAACTCACTTAGATCTTGATAACCTGCTTTTGTAGCAGCAGTAACCGATCAAACAACTGCGTCCAACACTTGCTTGCTTCTATAGGCGTTGCCGACTGCAGCGCCACATTCTGTCTGGTTACATATCTCTGTAATTGAATGAGCAGGCCTATACCAGTTTCACTGGCGCTTCAGTGCAAATGCTGCCAAAAAATAAAGGGTCTCAAAGTAAAATGAAATAATTACAGCTTGTACTTACTTAGCAGGTACGTATTGTAACAACCATTAAACGGTTTCGGTTTATGACCTGCCTATGCAGAAAGAATGGTGTATACAGGGTGGTCCATTGATAGTAACCGGGCCAAATATCTCATAAAATAAGGATCGAACGAAGAAACCACAAAGAACGTCTAGCTTGAAGGGGGAAAACAGATGGCGCTATGGTTGAACCGCTAGATGGCGCTGCCATAGGTCAAACGGATATCAAATGCGTTTTTCTTTTTTTAATAGGAACCCCCATTTTTAATACATATTTGTGGAGTACGAAAAGAAATATGAATGTTTTTAGTTGGACCACTTTTTTCGCTTTGTGATAGCTGGCGCTGGAGTAGTCAAAAACTTATAAGTACATGGTACGACGTAACATTCCACCAGTGCGGACAGTACTTGCTTCGTGATACATTACCCATGTTAAAATGGACCGTTTACCGATTGCGGAAAAGGTCGATATCTCGCTGATGTATGGCTATTGTGATCAAAATGCCCAACGGGCGTATGCTATGTATACTGCTGGGTATCCTGGAAGACATCGTCCAAGTTTCCGGCGAATAGTGACGTTATATAAGGAAACAGGAAGTGTTCAGCCACATGCGAAACGTGAACCACGACCTGCAACAAATGATGATGCCCGAGTAGTTGTTTTAGCTGCTGTCGCGGCTAATCCGCACATCAGTAGCTGACAAATTGCGCGAGAATCGGGAATCTCAAAAACATCGGTGTTGAGAATACTACATCAACATCGATTGCAGCCGTACCATATTTCAGTGCATCAGGAATTGCATGGCGACGACTTTGAACGTCGTGTACAGTTCTGCCACTGGGAACAAGGGAAATTACGGGACGATGACAGATTTTTTGCACGCGTTCTATTTAGCGACGAAGCGTCATTCACCAACAGCGGTAACGTAAACCGGAGTAATATGCACTATTGGGCAACGGAAAATCCACGATGGCTGCGACAAGTGGAACATCAGCGAACTCGGCGGGTTAATGTATGGTGCGACATTATGGGGGGGAAGGATAATTGGCCCCCATTTTATCGACAGTACTCTAAATGGTGCAATGTATGGCTGATTTTCTACGTAATGTTCTACCGATGTTACTACAAGATATTTCACTGCATGAAAGAATGGCGATGTACTTCCAACAAGATGGATGTCCGCCACATAGCTCGCGTGCTGTTGAAGTGGTATTGAATAGCAAATTTCATGACGGGTGGATTGGTCGTCGAAGCACCATACCATGGCCTGCACGTTCACCGGATCTGACGTCCCCGGATTTCTTTCTGTGGGGAAAGTTGAAGGATATTTGCTGTCGTGATCCACCAGCAACGCCTGACAACATGCGTCAGCGCATGGTCAATGCATGTGCGAATATTACGGAAAGCGAACTACTCGCTGTTGAGAGGAATGTCGTTACACGTATTGCCAAATGCATTGAGGTTGACGGACATCATTTTGAGCATTTATTGCATTAATGTGGTATTTACAGGTAATCGCGCTGTAACAGCATGCTTTCTCAGAAATGATAAGTTCACAGAGGCAAATGTATCACATTAGAACAACCGAAATAAAATGTTCAAACGTACCTACGTTCTGTATTTTAATTTAAAAAAACGTACCTGTTACCAACTGTTAGTCGAAAATTCTGAGCCGTATGTTTGTGACTATTACAGCGCCATCCATCCCAAAGCGAAAAAAGGGGTCCAACTGAAACATTCATATTTCTTTACGTACTACACGAATATGTAATAAAAAATGAGGGCTCCTATTTAAGAAAAACGCAGTTGATATCCGTTTGACCTATGGCAGCGCCATCTAGCGGGCCAACAATAGCGCCATCTGGTTTCCCCATTTCAAGCTAGACAAGTTTCGTTCTTTGTAGTTTTTTCGTTTGACGCTTATTTCGTGAGATATTTGGCGCGGTCACTATCAATGGACCACCCTGTATAGACGTTGTCGGCTGCAGCGCCACATTCTGACTGGTTACATATCTCTGTATCTGAATGAGCAGACCTATACCAGTTGCACTGCAAATGATGCCTAAAGTAAAGGGTCTCAAAGCAACATGAAATAATTACAGCTTTTACTTACTTAGCAATTAGATAGTGTAACATACCATTAAACGGTTTCGGTTTATGTCCGGTTTATGTAGAAAGAGTGGTGTAAATATTGACGTGTGATATGTCGCTATATTTCTTCATTCACGAACTATTCAATGTAGGTGAACGAGTACAAAGTTTTAATGAAAGATAGGAAACTGTAACATATCAGGACGCCAGCCCGGCAGCTTTTTTCCGGGCCGGGCTTCTCTGGCTGTCCTGTTCTACTCGATCCGCGCGCACCTGCCGTCGCTTCGGCAACAACCGACAGCTGCCGCCGCCCACCGCTGCCACTCGCAGGCCCGTCCGTCTCCCTGTCTACTTGCTGCTCACCAGTGGGCTCGCCACCTGGCAACGGGCGGCGGCCACGCTGCCGGCAGCGGGGCAACCGCCGTCTGTCTACCAACGTCATCCACACACACACACACACACACACACACACACACATACAGACACTGCGCGTTAGTATGTCTCACAGTAACGATGGCCCAGTGATGCTCATTAACGTAATGCTGAGTTTACGTAGCTTGAAAGAGACGGGGTGAAAAGATTATTGAACTACACTACGGGCCATTAAAATCGCTACACCACGAGGATGACGTGCTACAGACGCGAAATTTAACCGACAGGAAGATGATGCTGTGATGTGCAAATGATTAGCTTTTCAGAGCATTCACACGAGGTTGGCGCCGGTAGCGACACCTACAACGTGCTGACCTGAGGAAAGTTTCCAACCGATTTCTCAAACACAAACAGCGTTGCCTGGTGAAACGTTGTTGTGATGCCTCGTGTAAGGTGGAGAAATGCGTACCATCACGTTTCCGACTTTGATAAAGGTGGGGTTGTAGCCTATCGCGATTGCGGTTAATCGTATCGCGACACTGCTGCTCGCGTTGGTCGAGATCCAATGACTGTTAGCAGACTATGGAATCGGTGGGTTCAGGAGGGTAATACGGAACGCCGTGCTGGATCCCAACGGCCTCGTATCACTAGCAGTCGAGATGACAGGCATCTTATCCGCATGGCTGTAACGGATCGTACAGCCACGTCTCCATCCCTGAGTCAACAGATGGGGACGTTTGCAAGACAACGACCATCTGCCCGAACAGTTAGACGACGTTTGCAGTAGCATGGACTATCAGCTCGGAGACCACGGCTGCGGTTACCCTGGACGCTGCATCACAGACAAATGCGCCTGCAATGGTGTACTCAACAACGAACATGGGTGCACGAAAGGTAAAATGTCATTTTTTCGGATAAATCCAGGTTCTGTTTACAGCATCATGATGGTCGCATCGGTGTTTGGCGACACCGTGGTGAACGCATATTGGAAGCGTGTATTCGTCATCGCCATACTGGCGTATCACCCGGCGTGATGGTATGGGGTCCCGTCTCGGTCACCTCTTGTTCGCATTGACCGCACTTTGAACAGTGGACGTTACATTTCAGATGTGTTACGACCCGTGGTTCTACCCTTCATTCGATCCTTGCGAAACCCTACATTTCAGCAGGTTCATGCACGACCGCATGTTGCAGGTCCTGTACGGGCCTTTCTGGATACAGAAAATGTTCGACTGCTGCCCTGGCCAGCACATTCTCCAGATCTCTCACCAACTGAAAACGTCTGGTCAATGATGGCCGAGGAACTGCGTCGTCACAATACGCCAGTCACTACTCTTGATGAACTGTGGTATCGTGTTGAAGCTGGATGGACAGCTGTACCTGTACACGCCATCCAAGCTCTGTTTGACTCAACGCCCAGGCGCATCAAGGCCGTAATTACGGCCAGAAGTGGTTGTTCTGGGTACTGATTTCTCAGGCTCTATGCACCCAAATTGCGTGAAAATGTAATCACATGTCAGTTCTAGTATAATATATATTTCCAATGAATACCCGTTTATCATCTGCATTACTTCTTGGTGTAGCAATTTAAATGGCCAGTACTGTATATGGAAAAAACATAAACTGGTTACAAACTACGGCGTACAGACACTTTATTCAACATGTAAACGAGAAAGTTTCTAAATAAATAAAAATATGAACTGAAGTTCTCTGTTTCTGATTATAAGCCTGAGATGTGATAATAAACCAACTTTCGTATTGTAAAACTTGTGCTGTCGTAAGCTGAAAGCAAAGCTTCGCTGTAATGATAATTAATTGGCGTCGTGAAAGTGGAAGACTTACATACTGTAAAGGATGCACTCTAAGCAGGAATTTTAAACAGTATAAACTGCCTGAATAATTAACTTGGACTTGAATCCTAGAGTCTGTGGCTTTCCAAAATTTTATCACAAAAACTGTCTCTGAATAACGTAGGTTGGTCCATATTGAATAAATAAAACAAAATGATAATCTTTTCTCCTTACCTCTACTTTGTGCAAATCTGGATAACGCGTTGCAGTACTGTTCTACTTTGCCCGCCCCTTTGCTAAAGTTGTAAATAACTGTATCTACACAGAGATACTCGAGAGGTACAATGCGTTCTCGGTAGTATCATCCACTAAAAATAATTATAAGAGGAAGGTGGGTAAGAAAGTGAAATATGCGTAAAAATGACAACACTATGTTTTCTTTTGTGTTGAGAGAAAGTTGTCAAAGCAGAGTTTAAGTTTAATAAACTTCTCAACATCCAAACAAAACACTTTCAGCGACCGCTACGGTCGCAGGTTCGAATCCTGCCTCGGGAATGGATGTGTGTGACGTCCTTAGGTTAGTTAGGTTTAAGTAGTTCTAAGTTCTACGGGACTTATGTCCTCCGATGTTAAGTCCCATAGTCCTCAGAGCCAATACACTTTCATATCTCTGAAATCTAACGACTTTCAGAACAATAACCAAGTTAGTTCGATGGCGCAGCAACAATAAAAAAAAGTAACATCATTCTTATATCTACCTGACATTCCATTAGGTTTTTTTCCTTCACAAATCAGTTTCATAATCATGTCGATGAAACAAAATGATAAATTGAGACATTTAATTTAATTTGATTCATAATATTGCCATAGCTTACTCAGTAACACTGTTTTACATCATCAGCCACAGCTGAACTTCGACTGTGTCTCAACCAAAGCCAAACGTTGTCTGCTCCACTGCGCGCACAGCTCAAAGAAAATCACTTAACTTGTGCGATACAGCTTACAACATCGCTGCTCGCTCACAATCGATTCAGATACCAAAGATTCAGATACCAAAAATTCAGATACCATAATTATTCATTACACTTATCAAACGCCGCTGCAGATATTCGGATTTACGTTATGACATGTTCAATATGCTCGCCGTCATTGGTGGTGGTGGTGGTTAGCGTTTAACGTCCCGTCGACAACGAGGTCATCAGAGACGGAGCGCAAGCTCGGGTTAGGGAAGGATTGGGAAGGAAATCGACCGTGCCCTTTCAAAGGAAGCCGTCATTGGCGTTGATGTGGCGTGGCTCAGACGAATAGCGAAATTCTACACAAACGGCTGAAGTGTCGAAACATCGATACTGTCGATGGCCTCTCGAAAGGCTGTTTTCAGCGCAGCAATGGTTTTGTGGTTATTGCTGCATACCTTGTCTTTAATATAGCCCCATGAAAAGGAGTCACATGTGTTCAAATCTGGAGGATATGGCGGCCAATCGAGGCCCATGCCAGAGGCTTCTAAGTACCCCAGAACCAGAATGCGGTCCCCAAAGCGCTCCTCCAGGACGTGAAACTCTCTCTTACATCGATGGAGTCGAGCTCCGTCTTGCTTTAATCACATCCTGTCGAAATCAGCGTCACTTTGGATAAAGGGGATGAAATCATCTTCCAAAACCTGTGCATGTACTGTTCGGTAATCACTGTGACATCAAGGAATGTCTCACCGATTATTCCTTGACTGGACATTTCACACCACACGTCACCCTTGAGGGTGAAGAGACTTCTAGATAGCGAAATGCGGATTCTCAGTCCCCCAAATGAGCCATTTTGATTATTAACACATCCAAATGAAAGTGGGCTTCGTCGCTAAACGAAACCATAGTCCCATACTAATCCCCATAATGCCCCGCGGCCAACCGAGCCGATTGAACGTCCTAACGCATACCGTTCATATGTTACGGTGATTTTATTTCATACAGTTCAGTAATTGCCACCCCGTATTTATAGTTCTGTAATTGTGAGTATTCATGGGCAACTGATTCCTACAGCTGTCGCAGTGACTCGCTATACTTATCACTAGCGAATCGGGTAAAGCTTCAAAATTTCTGAATATATTTCAGAATCTGATATGCGAATACATAATAATTTGGTGCATCCCTGGGATTTGTGTCAGCACGAAAATATCGGCTTCTCGCTGCGACTTGGCCCACTTTGAAGGTATGGTATTATAAGTTATAATAATTCATAAAGAATATGAAATGGAAAGGCTCCCTTGTTTTCGTTTTTGGTTTTTGCTGTTTTCGAACTATTTTTTAGTTTTTGTGCATAATGCAATTACAAAGCTTCGGGACGTACATTTCCTGTCCTTGGGTATTCCGTGGTAGATGAACTGCTTTTCTGAATTATCAGTTTTTTGAAAGGGCAACATGAAACTGATCATGTTAAAAATTAATCTAATTATTTAAACGCTCTGCTAACGTCGTTAAAACGACTATGAGCAAGAGAACAAAACAGCACATTTTCACACCACACATAGACACATTGGTCCGGCAAAGGCACTGGTATAGGCATATTTATTGAAATACAGGCAGAATATGGCGCTGCGATCTTCAACGACTATACAAGACAATACGTCTCTGGCGCAGTTGCTAGATCGGTACCTGCTGATACGGAAGGTTATAAAAATTTAAGTGAGTTCCAACATGGTGTTATAGTCGGCGCACGAGCGATGTGTTTTATCCTCCTCGTCAAATATGGGGTGCCAAGCAAAAACTGCTTTCTCGGATCGCTAGACAACAATTCAAGCAGATCGAGTTTTGGAAATTTGCAAATTTATGATAAGGTCTTATAGGACCAAACTGCTGAGGTTATGAAACGTCCCCTTAGAAAAATTTATGAATTACTGTGTTGATAAACCTCTTACATTATTTGCTTTTCAAACAGCTGAGCAAAACTGAACGTACTCAAACATTCACTAGAGTGACACACAATATTTTTAGCGCAACGCAATCTGACTTTCAAAAATCCCTACAAAAGAATTGCCCTGACTAACATTAACCTATACCTTTCACAAATCACTTACCTCACCAAAAATCTTTGTTACTCGAACTACTGCAATACAGCGAGCGCCACTACTGCCAGCTAAATAAAAGATTCAAACTACTGAAGGCACTAACTACTGATAAGCATAGTTAGCAAATGAAAGATTTTGATAGAGAACAAACAATGTATTTACCTTAATAGTGTTGAAAAATCATAATATACATAGCAGTTCATGACATCCAGTCTTACAAATTTCAAAACTCCGCCATTTCTCTCCCCACATCCACCACTGCTGGCGGCTCACCTCCAACTGCGCAACGCTACGCGCTGTTCTCATCCAGCTGCCCAACACTACAATGGCAGACAACAATAACATAAACGGCCTACTTACATAGCCCCCATGTTCCCCACAAAAAATTTTACAAATTGTTTTGGGCGGTGGCCAATTATGATTTCATAAAATTTTTCATAATTACAATAACAAAGATATCAAACGAACACACTTATTGATACAATGTAGGTCAGAAGCTAAAATTTTCTCCCAGTCCATAAAGACAGTCCTGATCATTCATAGCAGTAAAATTGCAGTATTCTTTTTTTTTCTCAAAGTCTGAGCAGTAAAAGAGAATGCACACGGAAGTAGTGGATTTCCATGCAGTCTTGAAGAAGTAGTGTTGTCCTTCCAACGGAAAGACAGTGCTGACTCTTGACATGCAGACAGGTAATGGGCCACAACAGAGCAAACCCACAGCAGAGTCAGTCGAAGTTTTGAAGAATATTGGTAGGTAGGTCATCACAGAGCAGACTCACTGTAGTCCCGGTAGAGAGTATGGTACTGGGGGACCACCAGAGGTGCTGACCCACTGCAGTCCTTGTAGAAATAATGGTATTGGTGGGTCATCAAAGTTGCAGCCCCTCTGCATTCCTTGTAGAAATAATGGTATTGGTGGGTCATCAAAGGTGCAGACCCACTGTAGTCCTTGTAGAGACGGCCAGCAGCCATCTGTTGCGACTGTGCAGGTGCACAATCACCATCGAAGAGTCTTGCGGAGAATACAGCAAGTCCATAAACCACCACTTGTGCACGTAAAAAGTTTTTGGAATTGTCCTTAGAACCAGCATTGCTATTAACCAGTCCCAGTTGAATTATTGACACATGTGCAAACACTATCAGTCCCTACTTCTCACATATTTTCCATATACTATGACCAACAGAAACGTGTGAAGTGAAATGTAACTTACCAGTTACTTAATTTGATGAACTGGTGTCAATTACAATTTTATAACATAAGGAGACAATAACAAAGGTACAAAATATATCATTAAAGAACATAACAATACAGATAACACTTGTTGTAAAACAGGCTTTACAAAAGAATAGAAATAAACATATATATCAGTCTTACAGGAATTATGACATCAGTACATACATAAAAAATCAGAATAACGTTTGAAACATCAACTTCACACATGAGCATTAAAACAGAACAGAATAAATAATGTCTAAACATCTTTACAACGTAAATAACATATTATCAGAACACTTCTACAACGTAACTCGCATCAGATAAACACATAAAGACAGGAAGAACACAAATACCCAAGGGTACACAAATACATAGTGGGATAACACAAGAGGAAAGGGCAGGGTTTGTTTTCAGTGTAACATTTGGTACTGCAGTCCAACCCAAAACTTCATTCCATGGATCTTTCGTTTTATTTAAACATTTGTTTCCACCAAAACATCCTATCCAACCATGCTTTCTGTATTCTGTTCACATCCTCTTTGAAAAATAGTTTTTCTCCACTGTACACTACTTTTTTGGCCAAACCATTTTCTTATAGTTTCTCAATGCATTTCTTCCAATTCATCATAACTCATTATCTTATATAGTCTACCCCCTCTTAATCTAACTTAAATCTACTGAGGTCAGATGCTAAACTAAGGGATGAGGCAATGCAGCAGCACAAAACAAATAATGTAAACAGCAATGAAAAAAATGGAAATTATGAAAGCAAGCTACAGTATATCTAAATTACCAAGCAAATGCAACATTACAACTAATATGAGAAAATGTGCAGCAACAAGAAAAATAAATCAGTAGTAAAACTGGCTTAACAGAGTAATACTGTAACAACAACAACGCTGTACTATTGTACAGATAATATTTTTTTCTGATTTTTCGATAAATTAGTGTAATCGATGTTCCGATTTCATTTTTTTTTTTTTTGTTTCATGCCATTATGTTAAAGAAACTGTAAACAATTTTCAATGTGAATATTAATGTTTATGTCAAATTTCAAGCAATATTGTAATAGAAGTGAAGTGTAACAGATGTTGTAACTGTTGTAAGATGTTAATGTTGTAATTGTGTGTCTGGTCCATATGTAGGCAATGTATTAGGATATGTAGAATGCAAAACCTCGGGTGAATACCCTGTCTGTAGGGGAGCGGTAAAAGTTGGATGGCAGGCGAGCGCGGGAAAATGCACACAGGCACTGCACGGCATAACGGGCTCAGCAGTAGTAGTCGGAGTTGGGCATTGGTCTGAGCAACACGTCCTGGATCGAGGAGGCTCTCCTGGAAGACAGTTTCATTGAGCCTCGGATATGCCGTTCCGACGCCTATACAGCATGGCAAAATTCCATAGGCACTAAATGGGAAAGTATTGCGACGCTATGAAGAAGTAAAGTGCCGATACATCAAGAGCCATTGCTGTGGTTGTATGTGTGCTCTGTGCCTCACCATCTCGCCGCCCGCCAACCGCCACATCGATACAAACAGGTTGACACTTTTAGTACTGTATTCGTGTGGACCAGTGTTACTTTTGTTCCATACTGTTCAATAACAACTTAAATTTCACCAGAACTGTCCTATCATTTAATTATCCTCACAACTAACCTAGACAGGGTCCTTTCCAAATGTTGTGCAATCCGAGTGTCCCGAAATGAAGAATTAAAGTTTATGTTAATAATAATTACCTGCAGACCTAGCTATGTTAGAATGATGTTTAAAGAACTTTTTTTGTTAATAAACTAATAGACGAATAACAAAGGTCTGACAAATTTGGAAGATAATTTTGATATTGATTTAGTAATGAAGCTTAATTATTTCGAGACAGATATAATGGTATTTAAATGAGCAAGAAATAAGACAAAAAGAGTAGTATATCATATATTGGAAATCTTGAGGGCATAATGATTTCAGTAATTAATTGTTTCAATACAGTGATCATAACAGTTTCAGGGTCCCCCTCCCCATTTTTATTCATTTGGATTCTGAAGGGTTCTAAACTGATTTGACCAGCAAAGTCAAAGCCAACATAGAAACCAAAATTTATCAGTGTTTTACCTTTATCAAAATTGACATTGTGTGTGTGTTTCGAAAGTGCTATTTCTAGGGTAACATATGCCTGATTTTAATCAGATCAATAGCCAGTACGAAGTTTTGTAGTAAACATTATAGTGTAATGTTATGTATTTATGGTTTATCCATATTAGTACAGAAAGTGAAATTATGAGTTCAGTAGATTTTCCGGTTCTAAAATTTACCATATTATGCAGTGTTATTACGTGTGGTTTTGCATGAACGTACATCAACTTGTACAGGGAAGAAACTCAGTTAATGCTTAATTAGGCTGGCGACCATATAATTAACAAATTGGCAGCATCTTCTCTGTTGTTTCTTGTCCATCCTGACGTGCAGTTGCATTTCGGACTTGCTTGACGTATCATTGTTATTACCGAGTGGGTGTTAGTCTGATTTGCCTCCATTCAGGTACACGCGGTCAATTTCTATATAAAAATCCTTTCTCATAAGGTGAAGCCCGTCAACATACCATAGTACAGGCTATAATGAGTAGCGTGTGCCCCACGTGCACACGTTACAATACAAAGTGAAATTCAGTAGCACTATGCCTGGCAAACAGCAGCAGCAAATGCAATAACTTATACCTAAACATGACGAAGCTCAAGGAGAAAATATATTACAGTGAAAACAACAATGCAGATAAGGGAAATGTCTATTCACATCATAACGTCTATCTAATTCAAGTGGTGCACCACAAGAAGTTATTCTACCAAAAAAATTACCAAGTACTTGAAAAGAAAATTATGTATGCAGTAACTGTTATTAATCCCTTCTCATTGTTCTTTCCAAGTGCTCCTTTTTCGAAGAACGTGGATCGTAAAATTTAATAGATCTGTTGACAGAAAGTGTTCACATTAGCAAATACATTTAATTTTATTTTATAAAAACAATGCTGCAACACAGCTGGAAACCAGATATCAAATGAAAAGCAAAGCATAAAAATATCATTCAATACCCAAGCGACATTTCATAAGTTAGTAGAAACTCTCTCAACTCTCGTAGAAAGACGCTTGTCATAATCAGGTGTGCAGATGTAAGTATCTTTCCAAGTAATGAGTGTGTCGTATTTGCGATGCTTTCTACAAAGGAATGTCAATAACGAGGATAATGGCCTCTTTTTTTCTCCACCTAATGGCTTTCTTTTGTCAGACAAATATCTCTCAGCTGGGCGCCCAAAACGCATTACGTCATGTGGTGTCACCGCCAGACACCACACTTGCTAGGTGGTAGCCTTTAAATCGGCTACAGTCCATTAGTATACGTCGGACCCGCGTGTCGCCACTATCAGTGATTGCAGACCGAGCGCCGCCACACGGCAGGTCTAGAGAGACTTCCTAGCACTCGCCCCAGTTGTACAGCCGACTTTGCTAGCGATGGCTCACTGACAAAATACGCTCTCATTTGCCGAGACGATAGTTGGCATAGCCTACAGCTACGTCATTTGCTACGACCTAGCAAGGCGCCGTTACCAGTTACTATTGATGCAGTAAAACATGTACTGTCAAGAGTGATGTTCACTGATTATGGATTAAAGTTAAGTATTCCAGCAGCTACGTATGTTTTTTGTTAGTCTCATTTCCTTGACCTGTTCCAGACCTCACGCCAGCCTGCCTGAGCTAAAACGCGTGCCTTTTGGCTTCCTCTCATAGTGGGTTGGCTGTCTCGCCAATCCACAACACGTCAAGGTCACTTACCTTTCTTACCGAAATATATGTGACAGCAGTTTCCGCTACAGTGACAGTCTCATATAAAAAAAATTTCACTGGTTGAGAATTTGCGTTACAAATGTGAAGAAACAAAATCCTATAAATATAACAGTGTCCAAAAAATTTTCGGTGGCATTGTGATACATTACGCATATACATACATTTCATAACTCTTAAAGTACGATTCTTGGATTCCAACATCCTTTTCCACAAGTCAAGAATCCCTAACCACTACTCATTATTGCTTACTTTATTACACGCATACATATTCGTCGACACTTCTTCAGTATTTCATCATAATAAATACATATCATAATAAACATTCCTCAACAGCATAATACACATCGTCGTCATTCTAATAACATCATAACACCTCAGTCAAATCTCAAAAACGTCATAACTTTCTGCAATAATTTCAAAATCTTCAATAAAGCCATCTACCTCAAACGTACTTCAAAAATCATGATCCCATACCAAACACATCATTGAAAGCTCTCATAGTATCACAATGGTGCCGAAAAAATATGAACAGTTCACACAGTGCAGACAAAATACAATTTCATAAGTGTGAAATTATCCAACTACGTAATTACGTAAACCTCTGTCACTGATGTAGTAAAAAAAAATGTTTGCCTCTCTCAGTTAAATGATCAGATAGCTGTGTAATTTATGTGTTAGAGAAATATGGTACCAATGTGTAAAGTTGTATAAGCAAATATCATATTAGCTAGGGCTCCTTGTGCTTGCCTATCACATGATACACAAAGTAAGTGTGTACCTCCCTGAGGATTACTGTAGTTATACCCTCAGGTGTTACAGATTACAGCAATGGAATGAAATGTATCACGGAAAACTTTCTTTGTAATTCAAAAATCTTTAAAAATAAATGGTTCAAGTACAAAATTAATCACTCAAATGCGTGTCCTGTAGCGCTAAATGTGCGTCTTGCTGTAAGATAATCTCTGTGGAAGTGTCGTAGTTATTGTCCTCCAAAAGCTAAGTTCTGCAGAAGCCAATGTACTTACCTCATGATAAACAAAAGTGAAATTCTTTGTGTATAGATATCTTAGTTCTTCCGCTTATTGCCGTGATGAAGAAAGTACTGTGCTGTAACGTATTGTTGTGCTACGGAAAAGGCAGTCTCATTGTAGCTATACCACAAAAGTTACTATTAAAACATGTTTTACTTTCCAGAATAATACATAAAAACTCTACAGATGTAACACAGAAACACTGCAAAAGCAACATTGTAAATTGTCACACATTAGTAGCGTCGTGATAAAATCGTGTAGCTGTCACATAAACTAACCACTGTGTCATCTGATATCTCACTGAAAGTACTTTAAATCCAGAATGTATTTTCAAGTAAACCAAAATGTTGCATTAAAATCTCATTAGCAGTAGCAGTATACGTTCTAAGTATGTAAGTCTTATAGTCGTTACGTAATTGTGCAACTAACAAGCAGGAATGTACACACACAATAACACTGTGACGTCTGTTCACTACAACAATGCATTCGTAATTTCTGTTTAAATAAGTTGTCTTGGTTCTTGATTGGATATTTAACTTCAAACATTGTTGCATGATAACAGTTTCTAAGTCTGACAATGCATACTATAAATGTGAAGTGAAAAGTTTTATGGCAAAGACAAAGTTAAAAAGCAGATTATCTTTCAATAAACGGTTTTACATGTGAAATGTGGTGTAAACCTTTACTCATCCTAGTACGCAGAGTTTCAACTTCAACGCAATTATCATGTGGTATACGTCGGATTCTGTAAGGTCCATTATAAACTAGAAAGAATTTGTGACTCAAGTGTTTCTTCTTATGTGACAATGAATGAGCTTCAATGAGAACTTTCTGACCAATATATAATTTCTTTGCATTTGCTTTACCGTGTAGTTTTCTCCTTTTGTCTGCTGCAGATTTTATATTTTTAATAGCCAAAACAATTATGTCTTTGTGTAGAAGTTTTGCGTGTATTCGGGAAAGGTACAAGCTCTCTGATTCTGTTCGGTGGTTCTTCATTCTTCAGTACAAGAGTAGATGGTACAGCAGTGGAATCATGAGGCATTTCATTCAGCACATTTTGAAATAAGTGTAAATATCTGTCCCAATGCTGATGCTTTCTGTGACAATAAAGTCTGCAAAGCTTATTGATTTTTTTCATAATCCGTTCAGACGGGTTACAATGTGATGGGTACAATGGAATAAAAACAGGTTTGATTTTATGATTCCGAAGCATGCGTGACCAAACAGCAGATCTGAATTGCGGTCCGTTATCTAAAATGACTTTAGCAACGTGGCCAACTTCACGTAAGAAATTTTTAACAAAGGCGTTGGATACAGACCGTCTAGTGGCTTTACGTAATGGAGTGAAAGAAACAAATTTTGAAGTAAGTTCAACAGCGACTAGAACGTATGAAAAGCCATTAGATGTTCTGACAAGCGGTCCCAAGAGATCAACAGCAGCAAATTCATTTAATTTAGAAGGAATAATAGGAAACAAGGGAACACGATGTGAGATAGTAGATGGTTTCGCCTTTTGACAAAGTTTACAAATAGACAAGACTCTTCGAATTCTCTTTTCCATATTGTTAAAATAACAAGTCGTTCGAAGAATATGATAACATTTTCGTGGACCAAAATGTGCGTAGCTGAAGTGAATGTACCAAATGAGCTTATTAACAAAATCGTCTGGAATGCAAAGTGCTCATAGCTTGTCATCAACAGTGCAGCATTTGAAGAGTATGTTCTAACCAGGCAATAATGCCGAATCTGAGTGTGTGTCTTTTCATGCCATTTACTTTTGATGTCTTTCCAAATCAGATCTTTATCTTGTTCATGAGCAATGTCCTTTAAAGATGTGGTGATGAAGTTTTCAAAGGCGACTTTCTGAATGTAAAGAATACTGAAATTTATCTCGAGGTTGCCTTCTGTGTTACTTTTCTCAAGCCCAGCCGGTGCGCGTGACAGTGCGTCCGCAACAATGTTCTTCTTGCCGGGAATGTAGACTATTGTGAAGTGGAATTCCTACAGAAACAATGCCCAACATTTTGACCTGTCATGATTTAATTTTGAAGACATAAGAAATTGTAATGCACGATGATCACTGTATACTTTTATGTGCTTACTAGAAAGAAAGAAACGGAATTTGTTAAATGCCCAAACGATAGCTAAAGCTTCTAATTCAGTAACGGAATAATTTTTTTCAGATTTCGTTAGCACTCGGCTAGCAAAAGCAATGGTTTTCTGAACAGTAGTGTCATTTTCTATGGCTTCTTGAAGTAAATGGGCACCAAGACCGACTTTAGAAGAATCCGTGCTAAGGTAGAAATCTTGTGACAGATCTGGATGAGCTAATATTGGCGCGTTAAGTAGCGATTCTTTAAAAGAATTGAATTCCAACTGTCCTTGTTCGTCCCAGTTCCAAATAGTATTTTTTCCAGTGACAGAACAAAGTTTTGGTGTAACTAGAATTTGCATATTCAGAAAACGACGGTAAAAATTTACGAGACCTAGAAAACTGCATACCTGTTTTTTTGTGGATGGAACTGGACTGGCTCTGATTGCTTCTAACTTTTCAGGATCCGGCTGAATGCCTTCAGAAGAAATAATATGCCCCAAAAACTTCACCTTTGTCCTACCGAATTCAGACTCTTCCAAGTTAACTGTAATTCCAGATTCTGCAAAAATATGTAACACGCTGTTGAGGTTGAGACTGTGTTGTTCCCATGAGGCTTCTGCTATCAGAATATCGTCCACATATAAGCCGATGTGACGTTTTAAGAACTCAGGTAATATGGAATTTAGCTCGTGAATGAATGTTGCCGAAGAAATGTTCAAACCAAAACGAAGTGTCCGAAACTGATAACAAACGCCGAAACAAAGGAAAGCTGTGTATTTTCTACATTCTGGATGAAGTTCGATCTGATAAAAGCTGGATCTGAGAGCAATAGAAGAAAACACTTTTACACCATTAAAATTTTGAAGAAGTTCTTCTAACGTTTGCAGCCTGTCTGTTTCAGGAATGATGATAGTATAGATTTGTCTCGAATCTAAGACAAGCCTGATCGATCCATTTTTCTTCTCAGCAACATGTAATGAATTGTTGTATGAGCTTACTGCAGGCTCAATAATGCCCTCGTCAAGCATGGATTGTATTTCTGTTCTAACACGGTCACTATAATGCGCCGGAATTACGTATGGTCTAACACAAAATTCAGTATGCTCACGAACACGAAATTGGTATTGAAATCCCTTTATTGTTCCTGTTTTGTGAGTAAAAACTGTGGAATGTGCTTGTAAAATCTCAAAAAGGTCTTGCCTATCAGTGTCATTACAATTCTCAATTGTTTGAATTTTATTCTCAATTAACTCATTAGTATCAAATGCGCCGTCGATATCATCCCTGGCAGTACATGGAGAGTGATTGTTAGTGTCAAGTTCCGTAGAAAATTCCGAACTGTTGTCTAACAGGAGGTAAAGCCGATTAATTTCTTCGTCATGGTTTGAGAGCCAATCTTCAAATTTTAAAGCTATTGACTTACCTTCTTTCTCTAAACTTATTTCAGCATCGCGAAAGTTTAAGATTGCTTTTTAGTCATTCAAAAAGTCTGCTCTCAATACCATTTCCGTTGACAATAATGGAATAATTAGAAAGTTCATAGAGAAGCTGTGGCTTTCACAAAAGGATTCTAAGTTGGTTTGTTGGCGTACATCTACACTTTTTCCAAAGATTGCACCTTGTAATTTAATCTTATTTAACGGAAGTGTGGGACAATCGTTCGATTTGTTGCATTTGCTAAAGGTTGTTTCACTAATTACTGAAATGGGACTGCCAGAGTCAAGTACTGCCGTAAATTTTACGTCATTTACTGTAATGTGAATCGCAGGATATGCAATGTTGTTATGTTTTACGTCGTGCTCCTGGAGTAAGATGTCCCTAATGTCTTCCATTTTTACGTAATTACCAGCTACGGCAGCTGCATCGTCAGTTTCATAAGTACGTTTTGTGGCTGCCAGCGGTATGAGTCATTGCCTATTGTGTCTTTGTTGGCGCGCGTCGTTATAGGGATTTGGAGACCTAACTTCTACAAATTCACCTTGACGAGAGGGCCCTGCCCTGTTTGAATCCCGCCAGTTCTGATGCAATTCAGCTCTGTAGTTACGATCATATCGTCTGTCGTCATGTCGGTAGATTCCATAGTTTCTTTCTTGTCGGTCACGTGGTGGAGAATTTCTCCCTGAAACGTAACTGCGCGCTGGACTGTTGCATCTAAAGTTATTCTGTCTCCCTTGATAATAATTATTTTGATTCCCATATTGTCTGTTTCTTTGATTGTCTCTGTGATAGTCACTACCGCGGAGAGGTGATCTTTCCCTGTAATTATTACTATTGTCATAAAGGGTGGTGTCTGTTTTGGTCACGATTTGTGTTGTGAGAATAGCCTTGTCGTGTCCAGTTATTATTTCTATCATCGCGGAATTGCGACGGATGTGACCTGTAATTGTTGTGTTCCTGTTTTCACGTTCCGCGATGGTTTATGTCAATTTCTAATTCTTGTAAGAGTCCCTGAAAAGATTCAATGTCCTCTTTGCAACGACCTGCCAAAATAATATGTCGTAAATGTTCAGGTAATTTGATTAAGCAAATAAAAGATTCAAACTACTGAAGGCACTAACTACTGATAGGCATAGTTAGCAAATGAAAGATTTTGATAGAGAACAAGCAATGTATTCACCTTAACAGTGTTGAAAAATCGTAATATACATAGCAGTTCATGACATCCAGTCTTACAAATATCGAAACTCCGCCATTTCTCTCCCCACATCCACCACTGCTGGTGGCTCACCTCCAATTGTGCAACGCTGCGCGCTGTTCACATCCAGCTGCCCAACACTACAATGGCAGACAACAATGCAAACTGGCCACAGACTGCACACAGCACAGCCAGTGATTTTCATACAGAGTGCTACGTAACGTTGCCAATAAGAAAACATAAACAGCCTACTTACAAGGCCATCGGTCCCTAAGCCTACACACTGCTTAATCTAGATTAAACTAACTTACGCTGTGGACAAGACACACGGCCGTGCCCGAGGGAGACTAGAACTTGTGACGTGGGGAGACGCATGGACCATGAGAAGGCGCATCAGACTGTGTGGCTAATCGTGTTAATGAATTTTGTTACAAAATGAAATGATTACAATACTTTAATTTATGTTAAACATATGTGTCACAAGCAAAGAGCGGCAGAAAAAATTATCTCTTCAGTGCAGACAACGCTACGTAGTAGAAGCTAAAATACTAGGCTGGATGCTATTCTCGAACTAGCTGCTGTAGAGCCCGTAGCACGGGTTGTGGCCAGGCAGCACAGCGCTTATGTTCTCTTCACCTAGATGGCGCTACCGTCGCCTTGTCGTCCTGAAGAGGGGTCGGTCATGGTTCAATTGGCTGAGGTCGTCTCACCACCCTCTCAGCTCTAACGTTGCCGCCTGGTGTGGCGGCGCTTGACTTTGAGCCGGAACATGATGGGACACAGCATATTTGAGGCAGCGATGAAGTGGGCATTTTCCCAAATAACCACTTCACGTGTGTACTGTGAACATCAGGACTCCGGTAAAACATCAGACCTCAGACCGCTGCAGCCAGAAAAAGATCCTACCAGAATGAGACCAACGACAGCTGAAGAGAACTGTTCAACATGACAGAAGGGCAATCCTTCCACAAATTGCTATAGATATCAATGAGGGACCATCAACAAGTGTTAGTGCATAAACCATTCAACGAAACATCATCAATATGGGCTTTTGGAGCTGAAGGCCCACTCATGTACCCTTGATGACTGTACAACACGAAGCTTTACACCTCGACTGGGCCAGATCAACACTCACATTGGACTGTTGATGACTGCAAAGATGTTGCCTGGTCGGGCGAGTGTCATTTCAGATTGTATCTAGTGGATGGACATGTATGAGTATGAAGACAACCTCATGAATCCATGGACCCTGCATCTGCATGTGAGCAGGGGATTGTTCAAGCTGACGGAGGCTCTGTAATGCTGCGTGGCATGTGCAGTTAGAGTGATATGTGGCCCCTGATACGCCTAGTTACGACTCTGACAGGTGACATGTATGTAAGCATCTCGTCTGACCACCTACATCCATTTACGTCCAGTGTGCATTCCGGTGGACTTGGGCAATTTCAGCAGGACAATGCAACACTCCACACGTCCCGAATTGTTACAGAGGGGCTCCAGGAACACTCTTCTTAGTTTAAACACTTCCATTGCCCACTCCCTGGAATGAACATTATTGTGTATATCCGGGATGCCTTGCGACGTTCACTTCAGAAGAGATCACCACTCCCTTTTAGGGATATATGGTCAGCTCTGCAGCACTTATGGTATCAGTTCCCCCCAACACTACTTCAGACATTAGTTGTGTCCATGCGACGTCGTGCTGCAGCACTTCTGCGTGGTTGCGGGGGCCCTATGATATATTAGGCAGGGTGAATTGGATATGAGTTCCGATATTTCTGTTCATGATTGAGGACAGTGTACTGAATAATATTGTATCACTATTTATATGATCATCATAATTATAGCCACTGCAGGTCATACGTTCTTGGGTTAGTTAGAAACTCCAAGTACACGCGGCAAGACACACGATTAATGCTAATTCTTCCCTGGGCAACGAGTCAGGTGTTGAAGTGTGAACACGTGGATGCAAAACGGTTAGTCCACTGTAAGTCTACACAAACGGATGTAGTCCACTTAGTATTGCATAACGGACTGTGACATGTTTGTGGGAAGACTTTTTTTTCTGCAGCCTTTATCCCGCATTGTGCGCAGGGTCGGCAGGGTTAAATACGGATTTGGCATGGTTGATTTGAAGGGGTGGCCGGATGCCCTTCCTGCCGCCACCCCATACCCCCCGCAATGGAATTAGTGTACCCCAGCTGTCTGTGTGTAGTGTAAATCGTGATATAGTGTGAATGTGTTTCAAATGTCTGTGAGTCGTGTAACTGAGGCGGGAGGTGGAGACCAGCCCAGTATTCACCTAGGAGGAAATGGAAAACCGCCTAAAAACCACATCCAGGCTGGCCAGCACGCCGGCCGTCGTCGTTAATCCGCCAATTGGATTCGATCCTGGGCCGACGTGCCTACCCAAGTCCAGGGAGCAGCGCATTAGCGTTCACGGCAATCCTGGCAGGTGTTTGTTGGAAGACTGTACTGCAAAAAAAAAAAAAAAAAAAACAACAAAGTGATGTGTGTACATCTTAAAGTTGTACATATAATAATATCTGCGCCTATACATGTTACCCCCTGAACATCTACACTGAGCGGGAAACATTCGCAACACCAGAATGAAGTTGGCGACATAAACGAAAGTTGGTAGGTTTGTTTCTACATCTGAGAAGTGATGTCTATTCAAACTTCGCGACAGTCGCGAAGGAGCGACACCTCTATAAAGATACAGATCAGCTTCGCTCTAAATACACGCTGTAACGGTCGTGAGCGTTAGTTAGGTTTGAGATTGGACGTGGTGAGTCGATGTTAGTCAACAATGCCTTCAGGCTGAGTTCGAACGAGGTTGTATAACACGGCTACGAGAAGCTGGATGTACTTTCTCCGATACTGCAGAGAGACATGGCAGATATGTAGATACTGTACATGACTGCTGGCAGCGCTGGACACGAGAAAGTACGGTTACTGGAGTTATGGACGGGATTACGATTTCATATGACAGTAGGAACATTCTCGTGGCTACCTCACGTGCCCTGACTGCCATTTTCTAGGTCAGTCTGATGATTCGACCTGTGATGCCAGTCATGAACTGAATTCCAGGCAGTGTTTTTCAACAGGTTAACGCTCGTCCACATACCGCTGTTGTAACCCAACATGCACTACAGAATGTAGACATGCTGCCCTGGCCTGCCAATTTCTAGGTCAATCTGATGATTCGAATTGTGATGCCATTCATAAACTGAATTCCAGGCAGTATTTTTCAACAGACTAACGCTCGTCCACATACCGCTGTTGTAACCCAACATTCACTATTGATTGTCGACATGCTGCCCTGGCCTGCTCCATCCCCAGATCTGTCTACATTCGAGCACACATGGGACAGACGACAACTCCAGTGTCATCCGCAAGTAGCAATAACTGTCCCTGCAGTCACCAAGTGCAACAGACATGGAACTCCATCGCACAAGCTGATATTTGGCTCCTGTACGACACAATAAATTCATGTTTACATGCTTGAATTCAACATTCTAGCGGTTACACTGGGTGTTGATGTAACAGCATTTAACATTTCAATGGCTTATCTCACACTTACATTAACCTATGACCTTGCAATGTTAATCACATATGTCATCTGTAACGTGTTCTTGAAATTCCATTACTCTAAATTAATTACTCTTTGTGTTGCGATTTTTTCCATTAGTGTATATAAATAGATTTATATGTATATATGGATATATATTTATATATTTATGGATATATAAAGATACGGATATATAATTGTATACAGGGTAGTCCATTGATAGTGAACGGGCCAAATATCTCACGAAATAAGCAACAAACCAAAAAACCACAAAGAACGAAACTCGTCTAGCTTGAAGGGGGAAACCAGATGGCGCTATGGTTGGCCCGCTAGATGGCGCTGCCGTAGGTCAAACGCATGTCAACTGCGGTTTTTAGATAGGAAGCACCATTTTTATTACATATTCGTGTAGTACGTAAAGAAATACGAATGCTTTAGTTGGATCACTTTTTTCGCTTTGTGATAGATGGCGCTGTAATAGTCACAAATGTAGAAGTACGTCGTATCACGTAACATTCCGCCAGTGCGGACGGTATTTGCTTCGTAATACACCATTCCCGTGTTAAAATGGACCGTTTACCAATTGCGGAAAAGGTCGATATCGTGTTGATGTATGACTATTGTGATCAAAACACTCAACGGGCGTGTGCTATGTATGTTGCTCGGTATCCTGGCCGACGTCATCCAAGTTTCCGGACCGTTCACCTGATAGTTACGTTATTTAAGGAAAAAGGAAGTGTTCAGCCACATGTCAAACGTCAACCACGACCTGCAACGAATGATGATGCCCAAGTAGGAGTTTTAGCTGCTGTCGCGGCTAATCCTCACGTCAATAGCAGACAAATTGCGCGAGAATCGGGAATCTCAAAAACTTCGGTGTTGAGAATGCTACATCAACGTCGATTGCACCCGTACCATATCTCTATGCACCAGGAATTGCATGGCGAAGACTTTGAACGTCGTGTACAGTTCTGTCACTGGGCACAAGAGAAATTACGGGACGATGACAGATTTTTTGCACGCGTTCTATTTAGCGACGAAGCGTCATTCACCAACAGCGGTAACGTTTACCGGTATAATATGCACTATTGGGCAACGGAAAATCTACGATGGCTAAGACAGTTGGATCATCAGCGACCTTGGCGGGTTAACGTATAGGGCGGCATTATGGGAGGAAGGAAGATTGGCCCTCATTTCATCGATGGCAATCTAAGTGGTGTAATGTATGCTGATTTCCTACGTAATGTTCTACCGATGTTACTACAAGATGTTTCACTGCATGACAGAATGGCGATTTACTTCCAACATGATGGGTGTCCGGCACATAGCTCGCGTGCGGTTGAAGCGGAACTGAATAGCGTATTTCATGACAGGTGGATTGGTCGTGGAAGCAACATACCATGGCCCGCACGTTCACAGGATCTGACGTCCCCGGATTTCTTTCTGTGGGGAAAGTTGAAGGATATTTGCTGTCGTGATCCACCGACAACGCCCGACAACATGCGTCAGGCCATTGTCAATGCATGTGCGAACATTACGGAAGGTGAACTACTCGCTGTTGAGAGAAATGTCGTTACACGTATTGCCAAATGCATTGAGGTTGACGGACATCATTTTGAGGATTTATTGCATTAATGTGTGTTTACAGGTAATTACGCTGTAACAGCATGCGTTCTCAGAAATGATAAGTTCACAAAAGTACATGTATCACATACGAACAATCGAAATAAAATGTTCAAACGTACGTACGTTCTGTATTTTACATTTCAAGGCCGGCCGCGGTGGTCTCGCGGTTCTAGGCGCGCAGTCCGGAACCGTGCGACTGCTGCGGTCGCAGGTTCGAATCCTGCCTCGGGCATGGATGTGTGTGATGTCCGTAGGTTAGTTAGGTTTAAGTAGTTCTAAGTTCTAGGGGACTGATGACCACAGCAGTTGAGTCCCATAGTGCTCAGAGCCATTTGAACCATTTTTACATTTCAAAAAACCTACCAGTTACCAACTGTTCGTCTAAAATTGTGAGCCATATGTCTGTGACTATTACAGAGCCATCTATCAGAAAGCGAAATAAGGGGTCCAACTGAAACATTCATATTTCTTTACGTACTACACGAATATCTAATAAAAATGGGTGTTCCTATTTAAAAAACACAGTTGATAATCGTTTGACCTACGGCAGCGCCATCTAGCGGCCCAACCATAGCACCATCTGGTTTCCCCCTTGAAACTAGACGAGTTTCGTTCTTTGTAGTTTTTTAGTCTGACGCTTATTTCGTGAGACGTTTGGCCCGGGCGCGATCAATGGACCACCCTGCATAATAATATATGCGCCTATACCTGTTACACCCTGAACATCTACACTGAGCGGGAAACCTTCGCAACACCAAGAAGGAGTTGTGCGACATAAACGAAAGTTGTAGGTGTGTTTCTACATCTGAGAAGTGATGTCTATTCAAACTTCACGACAGTCGCGAAGGAGCGACACCTCTATAAATATACAGATCAGCTTCGCCCTAAATACACGCTGTAACGGTCGTGAGCGTTAGTTAGGTTTGAGATTGGACGTGGTGAGTCGATGTTAGTGAATAATGCCTTCAAGGTGAAAAAGTGGGCAGTACCAGCTGAGTTCGAGCGAGTTAGTGTAACAGGCTACGAGAAACTGGATGTACCTTCTCCGATATTGCAGAAAGACCTGGCAGAAATGTGACCACTGTGCACGACTGTTGTCAGCGCTGATCGCGAGAATGTACGGTTACTGGAGTTATGGTGTGGAGCACGGTTTCGTATGACAGTAGAATCTTTCTCGTGGCTATCCCACGTGCCCTGACTGCCAATTTCTAGGTCAGTCGGATGAATCCACTTGTTGTGATGTCATTCATGAACTGCATTCCAGGCAGTGTTTTTCAACAGGATAACGCTCGCCACATACCGTTGTTGTAACCCAACATGCACTACAAAATGTCGACATGCTGTGCTGGCCTGCTCCATCAAGAGATCTGTCTACAATCGAGCTACATATGGGACAGACGACTGCTAGTAGCATTAACTGTCCCTGCATTGACCAAGTGCAACAGACATGGATCTCTATCGCACAAGCTGATATCTGGCACCTGTACAACACAATGCATGCACGTTTACATGCTTGCATTCAACATTCTGGCGGTTACACCGGTTATTGTTGTTACCGTATTTCACTTTTGCAATGGCTTATCTCACACTTACATGAACCTATGATCTTACAATGGTAATCACTTACATATGTTATCTGGAACGTGTTCTTGGTATTCCATTACTCTACATTAATTATTTTTTGGTATTGCGATTTTTTCCATCAGTATATATATATATATATATATATATATATATATATATATATATATATATATATATATATATATATGGGGGATATATAAATATATATATATATATATATATATATAAATGTATATATTCTATGTGGTAACAGTAAAGAGTATAGTTTTAGCTTTCAGGCCTTGTGGACTAAGTGTTAGTAAAAGGGCATATATAAATGATCAAGGGAAAAAATACTCGTATCTTATAACAGTTTCATTGTATTTGAACGTCCATACTACTGGCTTCTTTATAGTTGCTGCAAAAGAAACCTTGATTCGCTTAAGTTGAATGGGTCCGTCTGCTGGGATCATTGGTGTACGAAGTTTGAGAAAGGTACCTCCAGCTCCTAGATGTATGAGAACAGTAGCTTCAGTAACATTAATGCGCATAGTTTTAATCTTCAAACGGGTAGCATTGCAAAATTTAGGAGAATTCAGTTTGCATAATATTACTGAAATTATTAGCCGATAACCCATAAATAAAACGTTAGTACTACACGTGTTTTTTTTTTTTAAACCGACTGCCAGGAAGAAACAAAACAGCATTTCCTTGTGCATACAGTTTTTTTAGAATTATTTACACAGAGAAAAAGTAAATAGGGTGGAAACAGTTGGTCCGTTGGTTTAAATGCCCTGCTATCGTAGTTCGCACCGACTGCTGGCAGTAAAACGAATCCGCTGGTTTTCACAACACAGATTTGTCTTTCTCGCAGCTGGGTCTCATATAAAACCTGTACATTAAATTAAACAAATAACTGTATCCAATGTCCGCGTGAATGTTTGTTATAATATCGTGTTAAAAAAAGGTGTTAGGTTTGTGATAACTCTTCCTCTTTACCTATTGTAATGCGATAATGTTGTAAGTGATGTGATGGATGTATAAATAACTGTAGCATTCAGCACTTTTTAGCCTGATACTCTGGACTTGAACACATTGTTGGTTCGCAGAGTGTGGTCTATTCTGTCACAACATTTTCTGCCCACAGTATGGTCAAACTAAACGATTTGTGATAACTTTTCCTCTTTACATATTAGATTACGATAATGTTGATAGTGATGTGATTGACGTAAAACTAGCAGAAGCATTCAGCACTTATCAGCCTAATACTCAGGACTTGAAGACATAGTTGGTTCCGAAAGTGTGGTCTATTCTAGCACAACATATTTTCTTCCCACAGTGTGGTCAAACTAAATTCTGTTACTATATAACTGCGCTCAGCCTGACGCTTAAACACATCCACCCTTCCACCATCAGAAGTTGCACCTGGTATCTGTCTGTCAGGTGATGCCACCTGACCACAGGGAGGGGGGGGGGGGGGGAGTACTGGTGGAACACTACTGCAACATGACGACAGCACGTACCTGCAGTAGCTGACTTGCTCAGCAGACGTAATTCCGATTCAGTATGTGCTGCTTGCTGCCGGTAGAAGGTTAATATATTTAGCACCATCACTATGGACCATTTATAACTTCTACACAGTGCTTAGTTTACAGTGTGGGTAGCCGTTGGGTATTGCAAAGGTATATCATCAAGCTGTAATTAACCTTTTGAGCCCTACGGACGTGCTCCCTGCATTCCGTGCTGACAGGGGTTTTTGTTACGGCTGTACTGCTCGCCAAATACTGGTGCCTGCGTGTGGGAGACAGCGTTCTGGCCAATACGAAATGCCATATAACTTTTCGAGAACTATCAGGTGAAAAAACTTTATTTTTGCACATCTTCGTCTGATATTGCTCGCAATTATGAAATTTTGCGGAGGTGAGAACTCATTGTGTAAGCTTTACGTATGTTTGATTTTATCTCATGCATTGTTAGGAATGGAATGTAGATAACATACCGGTGTCGAAATTTCTTTTAAAACTGAGAGCAGAACGATATCTCGTTTCGTTCTCAGGTTCTTGGGTTTCACATCTGACAGATGGTAGCGCGCAATATCCACATTCACGTCCGTGATGTGGTCGTAACAATCGACATATCTCATAAACGATTCAAAATACACGAAACGAGGTTTTTTTTGCAGCAGATAGCACACAATTAGGCACATATGTTGTGTGATAAATACTTGAAACTGTTTTATTCCTCAAGACGTGGAAGTACGAGTAAGTCGTCTGCAGCAGTGAAAGGTCGGTAGCTCAGGATGCACACGGACGCCCATAGCACTGCAGGGAAACCCATACGGTGGAAGTATACACGACTACAGCTCCCGGGAAAACGGCTTAGCAGAACGTGTATACATGCCCAAAGCAGAGAAACGATTAATGTTGCGTATGCCACATGTCTATGTGTGTCATGCGATGTATGTCACTCAAGGTCCTAGGCTGGTCTCCCGTTTTTCTCTGTGCCCACTTCAATGTGTCATATGTGGAATCGTCGTCGCGTCATGTTATAGTCTACAGATGATGAATGGAAGACGCATTGTTTCGTTGATTTAGAATAGCACTGAACGTCTTAGCAAAAGCTAGTAAACAACCGAGTAGTAGCAATCTCATTGTTAATTCTGTTCCACGAAAGTGGTACAAGGAGATATACTCATCTATGGTAGCCAGTAAGAGCTCTTTGGCTGTATAGTTTCAAGGTTTCCGTCATTTCGCAGTTTCATTTTTGCTCACTATATTTCGTTTCCAGAAGATCCGGAAAATTAGTGGAACATTACAGGTCCTGAAAAGGCATTCGATTCTGTTATGCTTGGAGTCATGAACGATGGCGGTTGAGTTTAGGCTTGTTCTGCGCACCGGGGTCTTGTATTATCCAACAGACAATAAGTGGTCTGCAGTGAATGCCGTAGCTAATACGACCGTTACACGGTGTCGTAGCGAATTGTTTAGTGAATTTCGATTCCATTTGTTGCGAGTTGTCACTGCTGATTGTGGTGGTAAATGATAGATTGTACATAAACAAGCGAGAGACAGTTTGTGGGATATACGCTTTCTTCAAGCTATATTAAAATTTTGTACAACTATCCGAAAATCTACACAGCGTGTGTGAGTGTTGTTGAATAAACCAATGTACTTCCCATTAAAACGGGTATAAAACCATGTGACTCTATATCTCCAAAACTGTTTTCAGCAGTCCTAGAAAACCAACGTACGAGGGCAGTTCAATAAGTAATGCAACACTTTTTTTTCTGAAACAGGGGTTGTTTTATTCAGCATTGAAATACACCAGGCTATTCCCCAATCTTTTAGCTACACAACACTATTTTTCAACATAATCTCCATTCAATGCTACGGCCTTACGCCACCTTGAAATGAGGGCCTGTATGCCTGCACGGTACCATTCCACTGGTCGATGTCGGAGCCAACGTCGTACTGCATCAATAACTTCTTCATCATCCGCGTAGTGCCTCCCACGGATTGCGTCCTTCATTGGGCCAAACATACAACGAGGGACCCAGCGGGAACAAACCTTTGAATATACCAACTGGTGAACAATTGTGACAGCACTACCAACAGAGATGTCAAATTGAGCACTGAGTTGTTTGATGGTGATCCGTCGATCATCTCGAACGAGTGTGTTCGCACGCTCCGCCATTGCAGGAGTCACAGGTGTGCACGGCCGGCCCGCACGCGGGAGATCAGACAGTCTTGCTTGACCTTGCGGCGATGATGACACACGCTTTGACCAACGACTCACCGTGCTTTTGTCCACTGCCAGATCACCGTAGACATTCTGCAAGCGCCTATGAATATCTGAGATGCCCTGGTTTTCCGCCAAAAGAAACTCGATCACTGCCCGTTGTTTGCAACGCACATCCGTTACAGACGCCATTTTAACAGCTCCGTACAGCGCTGCCACCTGTCGGAAGTCAATGAAACTATACGAGACGAAGTGGGAATGTTTGAAAATATTCCACAAGAAATTTCCGGTTTCTTCAACCAAAATTGGCCGAGAAAAAAAATGTGTTGCATTACTTACTGAAGTGCCCTCGTATTATTCGAATGTGAAAAGAAAGGGAATTCAAGTGTTGGGAAGAAGATTAAATAACATAAAGTTATTTGATGATATTGCATTATTTGCAAATAATTTAGAAGATCGTCAAATATTGGTTAGCTAACTTGCATTATTCCGCTCTGAAGTTGATCCAAAAATAAACCGTGATAAAACTAAGAACGTGATGAATGAATACAAGCCGGATGGGAACATGGTGGAAGCAAGCAGCTGCAACGCGTCACAAAATGTCTCTCTATGATGACAGCCGAACTGAGGAAAGAGTTTTCGACCAATTTATGTTCCCAGTGACAATGTCTCTGAGACAGGGACATTAAATGAGTTAAATGTGAGAAAACTAATCTCAACATAAACAGGAATGGAAGTATCAGTGCTGCGCTACAGAGAGAAAGTAGTTTCCTCATGGTGAAACTAAACCCGTAGGTTGCTCCGTTTTCACTAAAAGGAAGCTGATTACACTGACATAGTTACCTTTCTAATACGTCGCGCTGTAGATTCCGAGTTGTCATCCATTCATGAATAAATAAGTTAAAAATTATGAAATAATTAAATTAAAAATCTTAAACTCTGCGTGCTGAGAACTTAGTATTCTGGTTGTTCATTGTGAAATTCGAGCATTTTGTCTTGCTTTGAGGACCCATATGGGCTTGAAAATCAACTACATTTTTTCGATAACAATGTAAATTCTGGAAGTGTGTGTGTGTTTGTGCGTGTGTGTGTGTGTGTGTGTGTGTGTGTGTGTGTGTGTGTGTGTGTGTGACTGTTCCGTTAATCATTACGGGTCAGATAATAGGTTCTGATTTTAGTGGTACGAGTCAGTATATGCTCTACAGCAGGATGAAAGTTCCATTCCGGAGTTGACAAGTTAATGAGTTTTGGAAGTAATCCAATCTCTTCTAAGAAACTTTAGTAATACTTGGTATAATGTTTGGAAGCGGCGTTCAAATCCCACCTTAGGAAATGTGAACAGTGCAGTGACAATGAATGGCGAGGGCAAAAGGCAAAACGAACGTTGTTTCTAAAATTTGTTTCAGATAGTATTCGACAGATATCGAATGTTGTCCTTGTACAGTCAAATGTGCAGCCTAGTGAGCAACTAAAGCTCATATTAATGTAAAATGAAGTAATTTCAGTTAATGTTGAGAGTATTATACAGGTCGTATGTGTTCATATCTTACCAAGCCCTTTTTCTGCTGGTCGTAAGTGACCACAGCACAAATTGATATGGCTCCTTACATTGCACTGCATTAGTAATAAAATGAACCACACCCTGATTGTGGCGTCTGGTGAGTTAGTATGTGACTTGACAGAGTAGTCTGCTGATGAGGCACACATGTCTTTGGTGACAGCTGAGGTCAGGTTATACTAGACATGGCCTACACGTCACAAAGACTGCAGAGGAATGGCTGGTGAAGCTAATAAGTGCCATTATGTAGATTCAACACTAAATTTCGCAGAAGGGTCAGATCTTTCCTGGTACTAAGTCATCAGAAGGTGTCTCTGCTTGAGGAATGTCCCTTTGATGCTGCTACACAATTCACTAAAGGGGAAATGCGGATCAGAAGGTGCAGAAGCTTACTTAATCAAAATATTAAGGGAGTTAGAAGTAAAATAGATTAAATACTGAAAGTTCTTGACTATGGTGTAAGATTTTAAACAAATAACACACCTCACATTGATTCCATGAAACAACTCCGATTACATCGCTATGAGAAATGACATAGTTAAGTGAAAATGTACTAATTTTGTTGATATGCATATCGAGTAAACAAGCCGACATTTCGTGAATATAAACCACTAACACTCACACTAGTAATTGGAAGCAAGTAATTTCCCAAAACTGAGCTATAAGATGCAGTTCTCAGGAAAGGAGAATCTTACGACAGCAACGCCCGTCCCACAACGCGACGCCGGAGTTACTGTGCAGACCGGCGGCAACAGCCGCCCTTGTCCCTGCTTTCAACAATGACACTTCGGAAAGCCTTTCTGCAGAAACATGGGTGGAAATGGCAGACAAACGTCTGGAGAAATCCAACTCAAAACAGTGGTGACTCACTGTGGACACCTGCGTAAAACCCGCGTGGTAAAAAGCAGTTTGTCTCAGTATTACGTAGCAGTAGCTGAACTCTGCGCTACAAAAGTAACAACGCCTTTGATAGGTTACAGAAGCTCTAGTGGTTCGAGCTATAACAAGTACGAATGCTCTGATTGTCCAGAAAAGAAAAAGCATGACCACCACCTATGATATAGGCAAATCCAGACAGAAGAATTCGCTTTTATCTCGCAGAAAATAATCAAGTGTTTGAGCAAGGCGTCTTGCGCCGCACTGAGACGATTGCGAGAGTAATTATGTAAACATTTGTCCACAGGCTCGTCTTAACTCTGAAAGATTTAAACTGCAAAAGTCTCCTAGTATGAAAAATCGCAACGAGCAATGACATTTAATGCTTGCGAGTGATTTGAGGGCAATGACGAACGGGCTACTACAGCCAAATAGCGTGTACCATGCCAATTAACTTATCCAGGGAACAACTAGGAGTCTTGGCTGCACTGAAGACATAGGAAATGTATCAGACTGGGGTTTAACAGTCGAAAGAGATGTATAATAGATTCTCAGGTTCACAGCTCGCGCCGGCAGCAGCCATTGCCGCCGCCGACGAAAGGTAAACACGTGTGCTCGAGCTACGCCAGCAAGTGGTATTCAATTGATAGTTAGAATTGCAGTCCTGTCCGTCTCTCCCATTTTTGTACATTCAACCATGACCTGTAGTTAAACATATTCACGATTGTCGGATTTAATTCAAGCAGAAACGCGAGATATCCGATCTAACAAAAAGGACTGACCATCCAATGCACAGTGATTCATACTTTGAAGTTACTGAACTGTTTTAATTATGCACTGAAAGACCCCATTCAATTTTGGATATTTTCGTTGTGCATATTTAGCTTAATTGATAACTGTGGCTCCAATTGTATTTAATTTGATAGTATTTTATCGACCCCCAGACATGGTCTTTAACCATCATACTATTAAAGACCCTTAGAATCATTAGGAATTTCGTTTCACAGATGTCAACACCCAATATTTAAATTTTACCATCCTGTATTTTTTATAATTACGATTGCTATGCCACGAAGTCATACTTAGATTAAAAATAAACCTTAATAACAAAAATCTAAGACTGGCATTTGTGCTAACATATAGTTACACCTGAACCCATACACTAGTTTCTCTTAGGAGGGATAGTGGAATCGACATAGAGATCATTGTCTGTCCTGCTGCACTCTTCTGAACTCTGCATGGTGAGCTGGTGTTTTCCTGCCTCACAGGCCGTGGGTTCAACACCAAATTCCTAAAACAACATGCGCAGCTGTGGTAGGAAGATAGATGAAAAAGAGTGTCCAACATGTTGGAATGGCAGTACTTGAATCTTAGAGCATCATATACGTAGCAAATAGATACTCAGGCTTTCTTTCGCAGGGTACATCTTGTCTGATTTCTACTCAAGGATTTCGCTAATCACGGAAGGATTGTCTGTTTATGCCAAATGTAAAGTATCACTAAAAAGAAATATTATATCAAAACATTTTAATCATTAAATGTATGAAGATTTTGCAGGAGAATTTCAATTATTAGGGGAAAAACTCCTCATGATAAGCCTCCAGAAATCCCCAGTTCATGCTACCGGATTTTCCTGTCCAGAACTGACGCTGTACTGGGTTCGCTTATTAATGTATGCCGCCACGCCCCCTTTATTTCTGTTACAGAAACCAGTATTACTTCGAAAAGAACTGTGACCTTTCTGTTTCCAGCGATCATACGTATGATACATTGTATATGTTGGTAAGAGTTCAGGTTTCTAGTGTCTGTAAATGATTATCTTTGCTAGTATTTACTATTGTTTCGCTGAAGCAGTTTGTTCTCGTGTTACAGAACGTTTGTTGCCCAATTGCTACAAATATTTGTGGAAGTAAATATCCTTTAGTGTGCAATAAGTACGAACTATGGCACGCATCAAGAAATTCAATAAAAGGAAATTCCGTGGTAACCAGTTCCCAAATAAAGCAAGCCACACTGTTGAAAGTAACGTATGTAGGCTATCAGTTCTTCAGGGAAGAAACTCCAACATGGCACACCACCCGGTGATTCAAATTTTTGTGTTAACAATGACGCTGTTTGTAGTGGGTTTGTCGTTGCTGATGTGGGCATCTTATCTCCTTTGGTAAAGAAAGTGGTGAAATGTAAACAATGTGATGGTGTAGGCTGTCTGGAATTAACTGAACAACAAAGTAGCAGGAAGGATTTAGGGTCAAAATTAGTTGTTCTGTTTAGATTGTTCTGTTTAGACCGTGCAATAAATCTGCCTCGAAAATTACTTCGAACATTGTGCATAATTCATACGATGTGCATTTGAAGTTAGTGTATGCAATGCATGCAACAGGAAAATGAAAAAAGCTGCTCAAACGTTTTGTGGTTTTATGGACCTTCCTCTTCCTCCTAGTTGGTTCAGCAAGTATATAAAATACTTTTAGTGCTTTGGCGGTTGTGTCTAAAGCATCTATGAAACGTGCAGTAGGAGAAACTGTAAATATTAGTGAAACCAGGGACACTACTGTTGCGCTTGATGCGACATGGCAACATCGAAGACATCGTTCCTTGAATGGTGTTTTAAGTGCAACTTATCTGGAGAATGGAAAAGTCGTTGGTGTTGAGTGCCCCCTAGGCGATGGGGCCTCTAAAGCTTTCAATAAAAGTGATGAGTTCAACGAATATGGTGATACGTTGGTAACAAAACTGGAGTTTTGGGAACATCCGCAAAAGAGGATGGGTGCTGGATTGAGGAAGCTACGAAGTGAAATGAAAGGGAAGTTGCCATCTGATGGAAAATCTCTGTATGGCCGAGGCAGATGGATAGAAAGTGAAATAAACCTTCTTCAGAGTCCTTAGAGACTGGCCATTAGACGAAATGCTCATCTGAATGATGTTACAGCAATGAGAAAACCTGTACAGGTCACCTACTTTCATAAGTTGTCCACAGATGACCACCCTCTCCACGGACTTTGCTGTATAGGAATAGATTGTTGGTGTGGTTACCAAAAAGCAAAAGAAAGTGGTCAAATACATCGTAATAAGCATTTTCTTACTGAGCCTGTTATAAATGAAATAAAACCAATTTTTAGAGACCTGAGTGACCCTGTTTTGCTTAGTAAATGTCGTCATGGAGGCGCTCAGAATACAAATGAAAGTTTCAACCATTGCATATGGGAAAGATTACCCAAGAATCTTTTTGTAGGACTCAATACATTAAAAGCTAGTGTACTAGATGCAGTGATATGTTTCAATGATGGATTGATAGGAACGTTGGTAGTTCTGAGAAATTTAGACATAAAATGCGGCTCTAATATGGAAGATCAATTGCTTCCACGTGACAAACAACGGGTGCATCAAGTTGAAAGATTCGCTCTTCATGTTAGCAAAGAAGCAAGAAGTACTAAAAGTAATGCCAAGAGGAAGCTTGAAGATGAAGAAATGCTGCAGGATGAAGACTATGCTTCAGGAATGTTCTGAGGCACTGTTTAATTGGACTCACATCTTCATTCGCAATTTCCCACAAGTTGTATTTTTCAGAATTCGGGTACAAATATTTTCTAAAGTTTATAAAGCATGGCTCTAATTTTTTTTCTGTAACTTGCAATAGTCCATATTTATGTAGCAGAGCTAAGCTTTATTGCATACTCTACTAAATTATAGAAAAAATAACGTTTTTTTCAGGAAAAAGATTATAAAATTAAAATGTAAGATGTGCTATTTTTTATCCTTGTAATATACATAATAGGTAGAATTAAATAGGTCTAGTACCTCAGCCATCATGTCATGCATATCTGATAAAATGTGGCCTCTTTCAAATGTGTAACATTGGATTAAATGGTACCTCAATTTGAAGAAGCATTTTGGAAAAAAACTGCATCAATTTCTTTGTAATTTTCAATAACACTAAGCAGGTTCGAAAACATTGAAAATACTTCTAATTTGTTTAGAGAGTGTGCTGCATTACATGATATCAAAAAAATCTGTAAAACGCATATATCATATACAGTGCCTGAAAGAAATAGGTGTTGATTTTTACATAATGAGCAGGAAAAGTACCCTGTATCCTTAAGTGAAGGCCGTCGAACACTTCGTTGCCCTTGGAGATAGATAACGTCTAAAATGTCGAAATGTAAGTCTGTGTTTTGAGACCAAGGAAGTCAAAAGAGTCACAGAGTAACAGTGAGTAGTGTGTGTTGGACAGTCTGGCAATGTACTTGGTTTTAGAAGGGTGGAAGCTAGCCAGCTGTGTAATGGAGGCAGTATTATCTAAAAACGATTTTTGTAGGAGTATGTTCCGAGAAAAAAATCGAGGAAATGAGATGATACGAACGCAAGAATGACGAAGCCAATATTTAAGGTAATGCAGTCTTTTATATGTGTAATTGCGTAGATTGTTATTGTTAGAACATTGTGTGTGGTGGAAATATTATAGTGAAGCATATGGACTTGTCTGATAGTTGAAATAAGTCTCAAGAAACGCAGTTATGCACAAGAAAGCTATTAAGAAATATTTTGCTAGTTCGTCTAGTTGTGATAAATTTGTGAAAATGTTTATTGTTGTAATGGCTTAATGAAGCATAGTTATCCGTGGAGTCTATGTTCTCATTTATCAGTCATTAACTTTAGTTCCTCATTTTTCGTTGTTTACTTTCATGACTGTGTTTGCACTTCCCGAGTTGTGTACTGAGGAACATTCTGATGAAAACTGTTAAGATACCGTCTCGCATCGTATACTGCAGGCACGGTAAATGAAATTTGCTTTTTGACGCTTTCCTAACTACCTTAATAGTGACAGGTTGCAGAGCAGACGAGCGTTTCGTGTGGACAGGTATGCCAAAAAATTTAATTACCAACAAAGCTCATGTCTATCGGAGGGCATAGTGATTGTCAGAGTGTTTTTGTGGAAATATCGGTATCGGTTCTGTGGCTTCATACGAGTAAAAGATTTCAGTAAAATGCTATCCTTTGAATTTTCAAGCAGTTTTATCAGAAAGTCAGATGCGTTAATTTTTATGATCATTTGCTGTATAATTACAATAACAGTTCTGGTACAGTGATTGTGTGAAAGACTAAAGACAAAAAGATTAGCTATATTCAGAGCCAACATTTTAACCTGAGACATCTGTTTTGCAGTCATCTCGTATATGTAAATTTCATTGAAGACTGATTGCTTTCTCTCAGACAAATTGTTTTATCTACGGCTAGCTTGGATTCCAAATCATGTAGCGTGTGCTTCACATATTTCCAGTCAAAATTATATTTTCACACGGTTTTGTTGCTCTTTGCTGAAATTTACATGCTTCGATGTCAACACGAGCTTAAATAAATACGATCACGTTTGAACTTGAAACTGTGAATCTTGGAATTCCCTAACGGTTTATGAAATGGACGTCCCACGCTTCCAGCTCCAACACCCATTCTAGGTTCAAAGTCTGTTAATTCTAACCATGCTGCTATAATCGCGTCGGACTCCTGTCTTCCCATATGCAGTCTCACATTTACAGTACATGTCTCGGTGACCCCTTCCACCTTTCAGCTTTCCTTGCTTTTCTTAGGATTGGTTTTACATCTGAGCTTTAGATATTCATACAGGTGCTTTTCTTTTCTCCAAAAGCCCCTTTAATTTTCCTGTAGGCAGGACAGTTACTCTACAAATATTTCACTTTATAGTGAGCTGTGGTTAATCTTGGACATTTAAATAGCGGGTTCTACTTAATGAAGACCTGCATACTTAATTCGTAGTTTTTTATAGTCAACAGTGACATGTCGGAGCAAACGGTGTTAACTGTGTTCAAGACGCGCCTGAATTGTAACGATACTTGATTGTATGAAATACACGCACCTAAAGTTTTGAAAAATACGATAACTGACTTATCGATTTCTGCTACACCTCATGGCAGTGGTTGACGAGACGACAGACATACAAGTAAGGTATAATTCATACATAGCACTATCGATTTTCTGATCACTTTGTCAATGTATGCATCACACTAGTGTTTTGATAATGTACAGCCGAACTGTTGCGGTTTTCTGCCACTAGTTTGGAATCCGTTAATTTTTTTCTCCATATATGTGACCCATACTATATTAGAGAATCGAAAGGCAGTAGAATCGCAAATCAGTTTGTTTCCAGTTGTAATGGCACTTAGACGCATACCATTGCTGATTGTAATAGTTATCAATTAAGGAAGTAAGTTAGACTACAAATATACACTCCTGGAAATGGAAAAAAGAACACATTGACACCGGTGTGTCAGACCCACCATACTTGCTCCGGACACTGCGAGAGGGCTGTACAAGCAATGATCACACGCACGGCACAGCGGACACACCAGGAACCGCTGTGTTGGCCGTCGAATGGCGCTAGCTGCGCAGCATTTGTGCACCGCCGCCGTCAGTGTCAGCCAGTTTGCCGTGGCATACGGAGTTCCATCGCAGTCTTTAACACTGGTAGCATGCCGCGACAGCGTGGACGTGAACCGTATGTGCAGTTGACGGACTTTGAGCGAGGGCGTATAGTGGGCATGCGGGAGGCCGGGTGGACGTACCGCCGAATTGCTCAACACGTGGGGCGTGAGGTCTCCACAGTACATCGATGTTGTCGCCAGTGGTCGGCGGAAGATGCACGTGCCCGTCGACCTGGGACCGGACCACAGCGACGCACGGATGCACGCCAAGACCGTAGGATCCTACGCAGTGCCGTAGGGGACCGCACCGCCACTTCCCAGCAAATTAGGGACACCGTTGCTCCTGGGGTATCGGCGAGGACCATTCGCAACCGTCTCCATGAAGCTGGGCTACGGTCCCGCACACCGTTAGGCCGTCTTCCGCTCACGCCCCAACATCGTGCAGCCTGCCTCCAGTGGTGTCGCGACAGGCGTGAATGGAGGGACGAATGGAGACGTGTAGTCTTCAGCGATGAGAGTCGCTTCTGCCTTGGTGCCAATGATGGTCGTATGCGTGTTTGGCGCCGTGCAGGTGAGCGCCACAATCAGGACTGCATACGACCGAGGCACACAGGGCCAATACCCGGCATCACGGTGTGGGGAGCGATCTCCTACACTGGCCGTACACCACTGGTGATCGTCGAGGGGACGCTGAATAGTGCACGGTACATCCAAACCGTCATCGAACCCATCGTTCTACCATTCCTAGACCGGCAAGGGAACTTGCTGTTCCAACAGGACAATGCACGTCCGCATGTATCCCGTGCCACCCAACGTGCTCTAGAAGGTGTAAGTCAACTACCCTGGCCACCAAGATCTCCGGATATGTCCCCCACTGAGCATGTTTGGGACTGGATGAAGCGTCGTCTCACGCGGTCTGCACGTCCAGCACGAACGCTGGTCCAACTGAGGCGCCAGGTGGAAATGGCATGGCAAGCCGTTCCACAGGACTACATCCAGCATCTCTACGATCGTCTCCATGGGAGAATAGCAGCCTGCATTGCTGCGAATGGTGGATATACACTGTACTAGTGGCAACATTGTGCATGCTCTGTTGCCTGTGTCTATGTGCCTGTGGTTCTGTCAGTGTGATCATGTGATGTATCTGACCCCAGGAATGTGTCAATAAAGTTTCCCCTTCCTGGGACAATGAATTCACGGTGTTCTTATTTCAATTTCCAGGAGTGTAGTACGAATGTCTTTCGCCGGCGTGCTTAGGCAGCTGTATGTAGTCCGGTTTGGCATCAGGGGCTGATAAGTTACGGAGAAACGGTGAGGAAAATGAATCGTTTTCTGTCGGCCAGTTCATTTTTCTATATCTTTCTACATCTACATCTACATCTACATTTATTCTCCGCAAGCCACCCAACGGTGTGTGGCGGAGGGCACTTTACGTGCCACTGTCATTACCTCCCTTTCCTGTTCCAGTCACGTATGGCTCGCGGGAAGAACGACTGTCTGAAAGCCTCCGTGCGCGCTCTAATCTCTCTAATTTTACATTCGTGATCTCCTTGGGAGGTATAAGTAGGGGGAAGCAATATATTCGATACTTCATCCAGAAACGCACCCTCTCGAAACCTGGCGAGCAAGGTACACCGCGATGCAGAGCGTCTCTCTTGCAGAGTCTGCCACTTGAGTTTATTAAGCATCTCCGTAACGCTATCACGGTTACCAAATAACCCTGTGACGAAACGCGCCGCTCTTCTTTGGATCTTCTCTATCTCCTCCGTCAACCCGATCTGGTACGGATCCCACACTGATGAGCAATACTCAAGTATAGGTCGAACGAGTGTTTTGTAAGCCACCTCCTTTGTTGATGGACTACATTTTCTAAGGACTCTCCCAATGAATCTCAACCTGGTACCCGCCTTACCAACAATTAATTTTATATGATCATTTCACTTCAAATCGTTCCGCACGCATACTCCCAGATATTTTACAGAAGTTACCGCTACCAGTGTTTGTTCCGCTATCATATACTCATACAATAAAGGATCCTTCTTTCTATGTATTCGCAATACATTACATTTGTCTATGTTAAGGGTCGGTTGCCACTCCCTGCACCAAGTGCCTATCCGCTGCAGATCTTCCTGCATTTCGCTACAATTTTCTAATGCTGCAACTTCTCTGTATACTACAGCATCATCCGCGAAAAGGCGCATGGGACTTCCGACACTATCTACTAGGTCATTTATATATATTGTGAAAAGCAATGGTCCCATAACACTCCCCTGTGGCACGCCAGAGATTACTTTAACGTCTGTAGACGTCTCTCCATTGACAACAACATGCTGTGTTCTGTTTGCTAAAAACTCTTCAATCCAGCCACACAGCTGGTCTGATATTCCGTAGGCTCTTACTTTGTTTATCAGGCGACAGTGCGGAACTGTATCGAACGCCTTCCGGAAGTCAAGAAAAATAGCATCTACCTGGGAGCCTGTATCTAATATTTTCTGGGTCTCATGAACAAATAAAGCGAGTTGGGTCTCACACGATCGCTGTTTCCGGAATCCATGTTGATTCCTACATAGTAGACTCTGGGTTTCCAAAAACGACATGATACTCGAGCAAAAAAACATGCTCTAAAATTCTACAACAGATCGACATCAGAGATATAGGTCTATAGTTTTGCACATCTGCTCGACGACCCTTCTTGAAGACTGGGACTACCTGTGCTCTTTTCCAATCATCTGGAACCTTCCGTTCCTCTAGAGACTTGCGGTACACGGCTGTTAGAAGGGGGGCAATGAACGCTGCGATATTTCTTTAAAGGTTAATGTTGAATAAAATCCGCTACCTGTCACAACTGAAGGTTGTGTGTTTAAATCGTGACAGGTTTCGTTCTTATCTCCATCTTCAGGTGATCATACTTAGAGCATTATGTTTCCATATTAAATCATATATTTTCCTATTAGGCTGCACAGAGAACTCCAAAAGCAAATTTGGACACATAGAACTGTTTGTGTAATAATCTGAAGAGGACATTGGCCTATAACTGGCCCTGCTAGCAGTGTTGAATTCTGTTTACTAATAAAATCCAGCCGCTTACAAAATAGTCATGCATTGGCTGAAAAATTATAACATGATTTCAATTCTTTAGCACACATTCCTTAAATGAAATGTTATTAAGAGTAATTTATGACCGTTTTAAAATCATCATAGACTTGGTACCTGCAAGTTTTGTTCATTATGCAAACACCGAAACATTTTGTAACTCTGACATTGAGTATGTGCATTTTATAGAGAAGTCCACGTATTTTCTCTTGGTGGCGTAATTAATTTGTTACAAACTACCCTTATTCATATGTACTCTTAGGGCAAAGATTTAGCATAGAATTTCTTTAATAAATTCCAGTCTATGTTCATAAACAAGTAGTCGTCATACCATTCATTTCGGCACATGATGACCGTCTCCAGGTGTGATTAAAACAGAAGTCTTATATTAACTGAATATGATTAAATTTTCTTCTGTTTTTAATAGTATCCGAAGATGAACATTGTCGATCGAGATCGATAGGATGACGTCAGTCTGTATGTGATTATTGCCTGGAATTAAAGAAACGAATTCTGTACTTCTTGGATCACTGTCTTATTCGAGATTATGTCGCAGCTCGTAAGATGTACGCTATTTAACTAGATATTTCATGCTATGTATAAGGCAGTTAAAACACTAACGGAAGACTGTGGAATTTTAAGTGCCAGCCTTCGTGGTTACATGTTCTAAGTCAGACGTCACGACTGGGGAGAGGCTTCATTCCAAATTAGGTGCTCCACCTTAAATTGCACCCTTCCGTCACGGCACGCCGAGCTATATGGTTTCGAATATCACTCATAACTCACAAGAGTAGGGATAATTTTAAGTAAGAACACATGGAAGGTGGACCAATATATTTCGTCATTTGTCATTTCATTGCTTAATGACAATTGTTATGATTACAAATTAAAAACGTCGTCAAGAGAATAACAACACTCACAATAATTTAAAGAACTTGAACAGGATCGGTCCATTAATATCAAACTTTGGCCATTTATACCATTAAGAACAGGGCGTGAAACCAGGAATACGCAGTCCTCATATACAACAAACAAGTTACTTGTGACACCAGATAGGTGTGACCATAAGCCGGTTCAAGAAACATTGTGCTACCAGTAAAATGCGTTACAAAAGGCTGCCACTAAAGGTACTAACCATTTCCAAGCACGGACAATGCCTTAAACAGATAGATAACGCCCACCCAAAATATAGAAAGTACAGCATGTCGCACCACTGAGTGTGGCTGTTGGAAAGCCCTTAACAATCTATGAAGCTTAATAAAATCCCTTAAGCAGTATAATACACAATTTCCCAAAATACGAGCATACAATTTAAATGTGACTCCCAGCTCGTACATACCAGCAGAAACAATGACAATGACCTTTAAATAAATGTACAATCCCCCAAATGCGATATAAGCTGGCAAATGCAGCAGGCGATTATCACAACCAACAGCCAAGTTCCAGAATGAGTGGAGTTAGCTAATGACTGTGGATTAAAAAACTCAACAGTTTTACTCATACGTAAAGGGCATAAAAACTTAACATGCTCCAGAACTAGCAATAAGGGTGTCATGTTTGACCGAGTAATTAAAGAGCAAGTATAGTGGCAATGAACTCTGGGCTTCATAGCTTATGTGCTCGCCGAATTCTCGGTATTGAGTGGATCAAGAGTTCCTAAATTAATCGGCGACACTCCGCCGTGGCACGTATCAAACAATTAAATTTACTTAACCTGAGCCAACATGAGGCGGCTGGTGGAGGCGCTAGGTTGCGGGCTAATCTGGACATCGTGCGACGATGGAAGTGTCGCCGCAGCAGAAAAAAAACGCGCCTCTGCTCCAGCCCCAGAAAACAGGAACACAACGTCAACTGCCAAAACTACACTGCCAGTACACATCACAATGGAACAGTAATTTGCCCAAATACGACTACAAACGACAATGTCTAGGGTGTAGGCCATATTAAATTATTACGAAACTGACTACACATACAATTTGCAAGCTTAACCCTTCATAATGTTACTTGCAAATTAACAACGTGAAATATCAGCGCCTCCAGTTAAAATTGCTAGGGAAGATTTATCTATAAGAAGTGCTTTTCCTTCGAGACAGACTATGTTACAAAAAAATTGGCTCTGAGCACTATGGGACTTAACGTCTGAGGTCATCAGTCCCCTAGAACTTTGAACTACTTAAACCTAACTAACCTAAGGGCATCACACACGACGGTCAGAGTGGCCGAGCGGTTCTAGGCGCTACAGTCTGGAACCGCGCGACCGCTACGGTCGCAGGTTCGAATCCTGCCTCTGGCATGGATGTGTGTGATGTCCTTAGGTTAGTTAGGTTGAAGTAGTTCTAAGATCTAGGGGACTGATGACCTCAGAAGTTAAGTCCTATAGTGATCAGAGCCATTTGAACCATTTTTCAGCCATCACACACATCCATGCCAAAGGTAGGATTCGAACCTGCGAGCGTAGCGGTTGCGCGGTTCCAGACTGAAGTGCCTAGAACCGCTCGGCGACTATGTCACAATTTCAGTTTCATCAACTCAATTTGCCACAGATAATGCACGTACACTTGCATGGAATATGGCCTGGAATAACAAATTATTATCATTTACACTGGCCGATGACCGCTCACACAGTCACTCGGAGGCACGTTAATGTGACATGTCTAATTCCTCAGTAACAGAGACGTGGCTTTACGATACGAAGTACCATAAAAAAAATTAACTCCACTCGGATGTGAAGGAGCCCTGACTTCCACGATTACAAGCAGTGATGTTATTGCCTCCAGTTCGTACAGGTGATCTTCATGGTGCCGTAAAATTTAAGCTTGCAGAGTCGGCCGGGAACTTGCTGAGCTGGTTGCCGGCGACGTCCACTGCGCTTCCCGCAACTCGCTGCTATCAATCCTCAATCCAGCCGGCAAAGCTTGCCTCCAACCAATTTAACCACTGACAGCTTCTTGAGGCCCCCAAAACCAACACCCCGCCAGCCACGTGCGCTCTAGCTATATGCCAGCACCAGAACCCGCCAAAACCAACAATACACACCTCGACCAAAGACCCTAGATCGAGACATATGAACAGTATTGATATCGGCATCCCAAGTAGTCAGTGGTGGCAGCGAAGTGCCATGACTGTCAAAGATAAAGCCGCCACGGCTCAATCACTTAACAAGAAATTAAAAAAGTGGAGAGAGATGTAGTGCAGTTATTAATTTTCCAGAGACTTTGCTTTGTCACTTCAATGACATGTCAGAAAGTGGACGACAGAAGTCGACGCTCCTCTTTTGAAAGTTACTCAGTGAAGGATGCTGTGCGGATAAAGATTCCCGAGTGTGTGCATAATAATGCAAGAAATTATCTACAGAAAGGTATAAATGGAACGATGAAAGAAATTTAACATTTCGTGCAAGATGAATAATATAGATATTAGTGTCAGTGGCTTTGGAAAAAAGCTTAAATCGATGAAAATGAACAAGGAAGCAGGATATGATAGAATTCTACTCAGTTTCTACATAGAATTCGTAGCTGAGTTAACTCCTGTATTTGCCAAAATATACCACAGACCTGTCAAACCAATTTCTGTGCGATGTGGCTGGAAGGAGACATAGGTCACATTCACCTGAAAGAATGGTAGCAGAAGTGGTCCTCGAAACGGACTCCCCCTAGAATCGTAAGCACCAGGACCTGATGCAATTCCCGTCTCATTCCATACTAAATTTTTTGAGGCAGTCACTCTATTAACCAAAATTATACCGTAGATCCACCGAACAAACACTGTGCAAAGTAGCTGGAAGAAAGCACAAACGAATAAGTGAACCACGTAAGCTCCACGCAGTATCTTTGACCTCCGCCTGTTGCAGAATGTTATAACATATCCTGGGGTGAGACGTCCTTAAGCCGTCCAACATGGTTTCTCAAAACATCATAATTACGCAACTCAGCTCACATTTTTCTCACATAAAGTAATCGAAATAACAGACTGAGGTAAAATCACGCGTATACTGCACTTTTTAGTTCCGAAAAGCAAGTAACTCAATGCACACTAACGCTCATTAAGCTCGTTCGTGCATGATATTAAAACAAATGTTGTTTTGGTTCTGTTCTAAGAAGAAGGCAGCTTCTGTTTGAATATAGTCACACAGTGTAAAATTCCGAGCGCTACAATTCGGCAAAACAGTAAGTTTGTTTTTCTAATTTTGCTCAGTTGAGTAACTAAAAGTCCCTTGGGAGACCTATGTTATCCGGTAACAGTAACGTACCTGGGACCCTAGATTATCATCTGATCGTATCAAAGCTGTTTCCTCGTTTCGGCGCCGCCAACAAAACACTGAATCACAAATAGCAATTCCATGGAGTAAATGACTCTCGCAGCAGTGACTGAAAAACTGGACACAGCAGATAAACACTGAAAATAATGCGAGTACATTTTCATATCATTTCACTGTGTAATACAAACCGTTGTTTACTGGATGAAAAATAAATTCTCCGATATGGCAAAACCGCCGCCGCTAGACGTCATGGAACTAACTTTACTAACAACATGACTAACCATAAACAGGAAATGCAAATGCTCTCGCCTGGCGAAACAAATCAGTAGAGCAACATCAAGACTAACTATTTTACAATGTCATATTTTTCTTAATTATTGAGAAAAAAACATACTAACTGTATGACATTTTCATATTTTTCGTAATTGTTGAGGAAACAACGGCTGACTGTGGATGTACAATAGAGCCTCCTGCTGTTAGAGAGTTATTCCCCACCTCAGCTCCATCTGCATCAGTCTTGCCACTACGCCATTCCCCGGAATAACTGCCATGGTCTTCTTTGACAGTTGTTGCATGGGATAAATTTTTACAGAGATATTAATAAAGGAAATTTTTCTCCCTTTCGCCCTTCTTCCATCTCTAAGCAACCGTTTAATATTCATTATACTCCATTCCGCATATAAAGTTTTTACAGTAGGGAGGAACAAACTTTACGTACCTTGGTCTTTACACTGCGTGACTGAATTGAAAATGTCGTGGTAGGAAAGATACGGCTCGTTAACGTAGATGGAGTGTTAGATGTACACCAGGGAGCGTGTTAGGCTCGTTGGTGTTCGTATGGTACATAAATGACCTGCCATAATTTGAAATATGAGGCCAAAACTGTAACGAAGTAATATCCGAAATAGAAACTGCATAAATTTTCAGTCAGATATTGATAATATTTTTGAGTGTTGCAAAGATTATGCACTTGATTCAAACATTCGGAATTGCAACACAAAACGGATAAAAGTAGCATTCTATGAATACAATTTTAGGTAACTACAAATGGTATTGATCAGCAAATACAAATGGTTGAGTGTAGTCGTATGTGGAGATACGAAATGGAAAGGTCACAGAGCCTCAGTTGTAGTTTAAAAAAGTGTGCAGACTGGTTCACTGGTGTGGCAGTCAAAAAAATAGTTCCAATGGCTCTGAGCACTATGGGACTCAACATCTGAGGTCATCAGTCCCCTAGAACTTAGAACTAATAAAACCTAACTAACCTAAGCACATCACATACATCCATGCCCGAGGCAGGATTCGAACCTGCGACCGTAGTGGTCGCGCGGTTCCAGACTGAAGCGCCTAGCACCGCTCGGCTACACCTCCCGACCTGTTGCAGTCAGTCTGGAAAGCAGACTGCTGAAGAAACACTCGCACCATCCCTCCTAAAATTATTTCCCAGGTACTCAGAATCCGTACCAAACATTACTAATTGCGCATACTGAACCTAAACAAAGAAATGTATCATCAATATTCATTCGTGAGAATTGAAAACCCGAAATGAAGGATGCTTATGTACATATGTCAACCATCCCACAAAAACGTACGAAGTTGAAACTTCCTGGAAGATTAAAACTGTGTGCCGGACTGAGACTCGAACGCGGGACCTTCGCATTTCGCGGGTAAGTGCTCTACCAACATTTTTTTTTTTTTTCGGTTTTGTTCGTTGCATCTGCTCGGGGTGGACATCGTAAGACATCCGTTTAAGTTCGTTGTTGATCGATTAACTCAGTTTTTTCATTACAGAGGGCATGTAACCCTCTGACCGAACACGCTGAGCTACCGTGCCGGCGACCAGCTCAGCTCTGCAAGCATGACACACGCCCCGTCCTCACAGCTTTACTTCTGCCAGTATCTCGTCTTCTACCTTCCAAACTTTACAGGAGCTCTCCTGCGAACTTAGCAGAGTACGAAGTTTTATGAGCCAGTATTAAATGAGGAATCAAAGAATATACTAGAGACCCCCATGCATCCGTCTCACAAGGACCGTAAAACCTACACTGTTGATAGATTCTTCTCCAGTTATCAGCCTAAACGTGGCGTCATGTTGCAATGTTTCGATGAGTTTCCTACTCGTTCTCTTCAGGTCAACTGTCAGGTACACGTCCAATTCGTTGTTTTATGGCTATTGGACGACAGACTCACACGCGGGCCAGTCTAACGCCTTCGGAGAAGATGTTGCGTTGCGGCCGATGCTGCCCCCACTCCCCCCTCCCCCCCCCCTCCCCCCCCCGCCGCCAACTAGCACTCCCCGACGGGTGTGAAGGGAGTTCCGGGCGTCGAATTCCGGTGCTGTCTGTTGGTTCCACCACTTCTACGTCAGAACGTTCCGGATGTATTTTTCCTAACGTCTCATCCCATACGGAGCTCAATTGGAAACCGCTGTCCCACGAGTAGGGACCTCGGAAAAATTGGCTGTGGTCCAGCAGCTGTAAAGGAACAAATTGCGTGAAGCCGACAACTTGACCGACGTTGACGAGGAGGAAACTTGTTGCAACGTTGCGACAATACGACGCGGCTCGACTAATAACGTGAGAAGATTCTATCAATGAAATTCGCCTAGAAAGCTTGCATTCCCCCTATACACTGTGTATGGCACAGCACGTTGAAAAGCATTTATGCACCTATGTTCCATACGCGAGTGGAAAGGGAAGAAGTCCTAATAGATGGTACAATAGAGGTGCTCTCTGCGAGACACTTGACAGTAGTTTGTATTGCGCTGATGAAGATACTGAAGAGTGGTTGCTACAAGTAGTGCACTTAGCAAGTTGGATGTGAAATTAGCCATTTCAAGTGGAGCTTTCCACTGTCCAGCAGGATTGATGTTGGAAAAGCTGTTTCGTACTTTCTTGTATATTCTCGTGTACTTCTGTCACTGCCGTTTACTTAGCAAAGATAGATGTTTATTGTATCGTAATAATGCCATAAGTACGACCAACGACTGAGAAACTTCACCTGACATTTTCTGGATCAGAAACGAATCATATACATACAACTACTTACGTACTCCTCCAGCCACCGTAGGGTGTTAGCGGAGGGTTCCCTGTACCACTAGTAGTCATTTTATTTCCTTTTCGACTCGCAATTAGAGCCTCTGTATGGACCCCAATTTCTGGTGTCTTACCTTCGTGATCCGTATGCGAAATGTACGTTGGCGGCAGGAGAATCGGTCTGCAGCGGTTCTCTAAATTTTATCAATAGTGTACCTCTGAAATAAATTGGTCTTGCCTCCAGGGACTCCCATTTCTGTTTATGAAGCATCTCCGTAATACTTGCATGTTGTTCGAACCTACCGGCAACAAATCTAGCAGATCACCTCGGAACCACTTCAATGTCTTCCTTTAATCCGACCTGGTGCGGGTCTCAAACACCCTGGCAGTGCTCAACGATGGGTCGGGGTCGTACTAGTGTCCTATATGTGGTCTGCTTTAGAGGTGAACTACATTTCCCAAAATTCTCCCAATAAACTGGAGTCGAGCATTCACTTTCCATTCTACAATCCTTACATGCTCACTCTATTGTATATTGCTTTGCAACGTCAAGCTTAGACGTGATTGTATCAAGCAGCACACTACTAATGCTTTATTCGAACATTACAGGTTTGTTTCTCCTACTCACCTTCGTTAACTTACATTTTCCTTTGTGTAGAGTTGGGTACCATTCATCTCACCGATTGGAAATTTGTCTGAGTTATCTTGCATCCTCCTTCAAACTTCGACACCTTCCCGTACATCACAGCACAATCAGCAAACACCCGCAGATTGCTCCCCACCATGTCAACCAGAACATTTATGTGCACAGAGAATTTCAGTGGTCCCATAAGACTTCCCTGAGTCACTCCAGACGATACCCTTGTCCCCGATGAACAGACGCCGTCCCGGAAAACATGCTGGGTTCTGTCTCTTAATAAGTCTTCGAGCCACTCGCATATCCTTCCTAAAAACGTGACGAATCGTGGACAGAAGTTTTTTCGCCTTACGGAAATTTATTACACTGGAATTGAGAATATGTTCAATAATTATGCCTCAAACTGCTGTGAAGGATATTGGACTGTAATTTTGCGGATTCCTTTCCTTAGGCTTCAAATATACAGGAGTCACTTGAGAATTTTCCCATTCACTTGGCACTTTGCGCAGGGGTAGAGAGTCGCGATAATTGCAAGCACATTACTGTTTGTAAACCCGATTTAGGACCTGGCTTCTTATTTGTTTTCAACACTTTCAGCTTCTTCTCTGCGCCCGGGTTGCCTATTGCTATGCCCTCCATATGGCAGTCTTTGCGATGGCCAAATGACGATATGGTTGTACGATTCTTCCGCGTGAATGGTTTCTCAAACACGAAATCTAAAACTTCGGTTTTCCTTTTGCTGTCTTCTACTGTCATACAAGACTGGACAACAAGTGACTGGATAGAATCCTCATGCTTATCAGTACTTGTATCTGTAGTTATGGTTCCTCGAAAACTTTCGCTGTGGTATGACTGAATAAAATCATCTCGGTTTTCAAGCCGCGTCAGTTCGAATAAAATTCTCGAAGAAGGTGGAGAATTTAATTCGAACTGACGCGGCTTGAAAACCGAAAGGATTTCATTATAGTTATAACTGTTTTGCGTCCATCTTGTTGTCAATTCCCGATACCTGTGTCAGCACGCAAGGTATTTTCCTACGCAGCGAGCCGCTCCTCAAGCCTCAAACCTGCTGTGGGTACCACACGTCACGGTCGCGTCCGTGTTTAGGATTGTCGTGTCCTGACATAGATGGGAGAGGGCAAAAAGTGGTTACTGGTCAGTCTGCGCTCCCGAGCGGTACAGAGCAGAAGGCAGAAGGACAATTCACAGTGAAGGCATTCGATTGTTTTCCTCTATCTGAGCCAACACCGGTACAGGCATTTACTAGAAATGCGGGTGGTGAGACTCGGTAGTTTTCAAATAATTGTTTATTCTAGACAGGACTAACTAACACACTGAAGGAAAGTTCTAGGATTAGAAGAAGCATGAATAACAGTGTTACCGCAGAAGCGAGTGCAGAAGTCCCAGGAGTAGATGCTAATCATAGTAGCAAACACTAGGAGCATCTTAAGGCAATTGCAAAACAAAAAACACTGTTCACTGAGGCACTCCAAGGGAGAGAGCAGACTTACGCGGAGCTGGACCGAGGATGGAGTCGACGGACGCGGATTCGGCGCCCAGATCGTCTGACTGAGAACTTCGCCAAAATGTGGAATCTAGGGGTTTTAAAGAGTCGCATGGGGACACTGTTTTTCCCACTTAAAACCACCCAACCAATCCCGTATGTCTCTTGCAGTTGCCTGCCAATCACGGTTTAGTTAGGTCCCCTCTACTGCTCCTAAGGCGGGGATGTTAATGCAGTTGCACTAAGTCCTATTTGGTATCAACATTGTTCAGCTGAAAGCTAAACGTAACTGCTCCGCCAAATAAGGCTTGAAACATTATCGGTATACGTCATTTAGCCCCGCCCCTCGCGCTCCCCGGAGTAGGGACTGCTAGGTCAACAGTCTTTGCAGTTTTCGCTCTCTTTCTTACGTTTGTGAGCCTACTGACGTTGCTGACCTCAGGGCTGGTATCAAGCTGACTTTATACACTAGTACATGCCTGTTGGTTACAAAGTTCTATGGTGGCAACCTACCACAGCGTCTAGACGACATATGAAGTTACATGTTTAATTCCTTGAAGAGTAACTAGCGCCCTAGGACCGCGTCTGGGGGCGTCTGCATTTTTGCAAGGCTCTCCACTTAGGGTTTATTTCTTGTGACAATATGTCTCCTAGTTTCGTCTGCCCTCACCATCGTCTCTGCTTCCGCGCCTTGGAACGCCTGTCCTCCTTTATCACAGCTGCAAGACAACACTACAGTAACAAAGAATAATCAATATATTACAGGATATCCAGATCCTGATGCTGAGTCGTGCTGCGGGCACTACTAGGCGAAGCTTTGAGAAAACTAACCGACAATTTCAGTGCAGTTTTCGAATTCTAGCATGTCATTTAATGTTTATTGTTCGACTGAATAAAATTTTAATACTGTAGTGATCCTCAATGCACTATGAAAGCCACTACTGGTTCTAACGGCGTCAAGGATACATGGTGGTGAGTTCTTTTAGCAAACGGTGTGTTAATAAGAATGGAATTTTTATTATAACGAATATGTAAAGTATTCTAAATTGTCTCTACACTATTTGTTACTTATTTGTTTCATGTGCCGGACAGCAGCGCGAAAGGCATCGTCGGACTCGAAAGACCTCAAAACAAAACCAAATTGACAGTTGCATCTACTAGTCAGCGGCTACTCGTTGAAAGAAAATATCTGAAGCACTGAATTTCTTCCGTGGTCTTCATACTTTAACAATAAAAGTTAAAGAGTTAAGAATTTGAAATTCTGTGAAGTTCACTTCTGTACATATTTTTGACATGTTAACATCTACACACGAAATTTGTATGTGTAAGCGTATGTGGTGTACGCTTAATGTCAATAAAACTGTGAAGAAAACGAATTAATCCGAAAACAGTATCAATATTACGATTTATAAGAAATTTTGAAAAGATAATAACCGTAGGATTTCTCGACAAATGGAAGTATAGTTCAAGCTCAATTCTGAATGACTGAAAATGTGCAAGAAGATCTTCGGCAGGCAGGCTAGTATCCAAATATAAAAGAAATATTTTGCGGAAATGCGACTAAGTTAGTGCCAGGCAACGTTAAATTTAACAAGGGGACAGTGACGTGCAAGAAACGTTAACCAGTTTCTTGGGAAGTGGACTTAACCATAAATTGACTTTCTGCTAAACTGACATTTTGGTTACGTAGGTCAGATGTGACAGGATTTAATGGCTATGAAGTGGTGATTATCTCTGGTGCAGAACAGGACTTACGACAGTTTTTGTGAAGAAATTAAGTGCTATAAAAAGACTGTGCTATCGTCTCTATAGTAACCGAGACTATTAAGTACGGTTAAAGATGTCGTATGTTGATAAGTTATAGTGGATGTGTAACAGAAAAGGACAATTAAATGATTTTTTAAACTCTACCAAAGGTATAACTTTGCCTATCGCATGTGGCAATTGTCAATCAAGAGGCAAGTTATAACATCTCTGGTGAACGAAATTATGGCTGTGCGTCAGCCGTTTAGCGTTCACGTGAATTTAATAGACCCAAATGACTAAATTTCGGTAAATCAATGAACGAAATAGACTATTTAAGAAGACTTAGTATACAATTAAAAGTTGATCGGTAACCCGTTAAAAGTTAATTGAGAAAAGATCGCTGTTGGTTGACATAGCAACGGAAATCAATGGAGAACGAAAAATACTGAATTGGGCCAGCTTTCAACATACACGAGCTATCTAGTACTAAAATTAAATTTATTTACCACGATCAGATCTGCGCAGACAGACCCGAATCGACCAATACACACAATAAATTCGGATAAAGCATGAGTACTACCTCACATAAATGTAACTTAGAAACACACGAAAAATAAGAAAGACAGATCAGCCACGAATTATCAACATGCCACCGCAATTACGGTACGTGATCAAAGAATCGTAACGCTCTATAATATACAATATGGGATTTATTTAATTGAGGACGTCAACAAAATGAAAAGATTCAAATCAATAAAGCAGTCAATACGATTTATTAAGACCACAATGAACAACTATATTTAAATGTTATGTCAATGCAAAAAGTAGATTTATACTTTAAAAAAACCTGTTGTGACTAGAGACAATCATGTTCTTTAGCTAAATGCCATATAACGAGAGTAATGCGACAAAAAAGCAAACTTCAAATACAGGTAGAATTTCAGTTAGAAGCCAAATGTAAACCATGTTGTAACGTAACTCGTTACGCGCAAATTACCCAGACTTTATTTACTCAGTATTTGAAAATGAGAGCACTTACAGATTTCTAGCAAGCTCTACACATAGTCTCAAAGCTTTACTAAACCTTCCCTCACTGACACTATCCACAAATAAATGAGAGGAAAAACGTTTAAGGCTTGCTAAGTTTACGTCGCTTATGCAGTAAAACTTCAGTATCAGCCTTGATGTTTTAATTTGTTACTTATTTACTATTAAACCTATTTGCAACAGTTTTTGCGGGTATTATCCCCTGTACCGCTGAATATACCTGGAAAATTACAGTTCTGATGATATTACGTCACAAACATTGATGTGTATGAAAAACTAGACTTTGCTTAAAACGGACAGCAAAGTACCCGGACTATAATCACCCAGTGTTTGATAATAAGAGCAGTCAGACCTTCCATCAAACTTTAAATACAATTTCAAACCCTTTCCAATTTGTTTCACCATTACATGCTTGGCGCCAAATATTTAACGTAATAACTCATTGTAAAGTAAAGAGATATTTGAAGTTCTTTCATATGTGAGTGTTCGATTCGTTGAAGAACCGGAGATTCACTCATGCTGACTAATGGGTGCCAGAATAATTTTGATTAGATAGTTTTGAATGAAAACTAAACTGTGGCATATCATGAAAATCCATACGGAACGTTTGTGTACTAGATCTTTGGTGAGAGGTGTGTAATACCGAAAGTACAGTGAAATATGCTCAATACAAAATACAGCACACCGCAGTTATCATCAACTATCAGTATTGATTCAGCTCAGAATATCATTCTGAAAATAGCCGATGAACCGACGTAGACATTAATGAATAATCGCAGAACTGACCATACAGATCAGGGCGGAAATCTTGAAAAAGGCCTAATTACCTGCAGTAACGAAACTGTGTGATTGCAGTGAAATATAACAATAATGATGCTTATTTCTGCTGCTACCAAAACTAGCCGTGGCGGGGAGAAAGACGTTCGTTTTACGGAATTCCTTTGAAATACTATTTATTTCCGACTATACAGTCGTGATGGCTCCTGCTGAACTGAGTACCAAGTACTATGCTGACATGAAACCGAGGACAAGAAAACATATTTCATGTTACTGCGCTCTGAAAGCTTTTAGACTAGCGGTTACTGAAAGTACTACTCTTACGTGTGAAGTAGAAACAGAATGCCAGAACTAACAAGGAGAACGAAACATGCTGTCAGTGTGGGTTTTAGGCTTTAGTTAATCAAAATATCGGCGAGAGAAAATTGAACAAAAGAACAAATACAATACGAAAACCGCAAATTAAGTTAATGCCAGTTTCTAACAAAGTATTAGCCACAATTATGAAAGTTACTCAGTCGGTCATTTTAACCATTGTGCGCTGTGCCAACGGATTTTGCTATTCTCATATTTCAGTACTATCCGTTTCCTAATTCTGAACTCGTGAAACGTAAGATTACTGAGTTAGTTTTATAGTATGGTTCAAATGGCTCTGAGCACTATGGGACTTAACATCTGAGGTCATCAGTCCCCTAGAACTTAGAACTACTTAAACCTAACTAACCTAAGGACATCTCACACATCCATTCCCTAGGCAAGATTCGAACCTGCCACCGTAGCTGTCGCGCAGTTCCAGACTGAAGCGCCTAGAACCGCTCGGCGACACTGGCTGGCAGTTTTATAGTAGCTGCAGGATAAAAGATGTAAACAAACCCGTAAGACGTTTCCGACCTGCGATAACAGCCCCTTCACAGTATTACTTGTAAATCCAAATCGATCTGCTATACTTTTTACAATCGCTTATAATATATGTAACTTTATTATGTTGTTGCAATTTCTGCTTTTATTATTTATGGCAAAACTATTTCTAAGGGTAAATACGTAATATAATCCAGGACAAATAGGGAGTATCAAATGGTTCAAATGGCTCTGAGCACTATGGGACTCAATTGCTGAGGTCATTAGTCCCCTAGAACTTAGAACTAGTTAAACCTAACTAACCTAAGGACATCCATGCCCGAGGCAGGATTCGAACCTGCGACCGTAGCGGTCTTGCGGTTCCAGACTGTAGCGCCTTTAACCGCACGGCCACTTCGGCCGGCGAGGGAGTATCGTGACGAATGCATGGATTAGTAGCCACAAGGCAGTTGCTGCTATGCTGAATACCTTAATACATACAACCATCAAAAAGAAACACAAAGTATATCTATTTAAGAAAATCTGATGCAAATGCTCTTAACGCCTTTTTAAGAGATGCTCTTTACTTCATCCGATTTGATAGTGTAAGCTTAGAAAACATGTGGAATGATTTCAAAGATATAGTATCGACGGTTATTGAGAGATATATCACACTTACATTAATAAGTGATGGTGCTGACCCCCCATGGAGCACAAAACTGGTCAGATCGCTGTTGCAGAAGCAACGAAACAAGCATGCCAAATTTAAGAGAACGCTAAATCCGCAAGATTGCCAAAGCTTTGCAGAAGTCCGAAATATTGCGCGTACTGCAATGTGAGTTGCTTTTAATAATTTCCACAGCGAAACTGTCTCGGAATCTGGCAGAAAACCCGAAGACATTCTAGTCGTACATAAAGCACACCAGTGGCAAGACGCAATCAATACTTTCACAGCTCGATAACAACGGTGAAATCACTGATGACAGTGCCACTAAAGTAGAGTTATTAAACACTGTTTTCCGAAACTCCTTCGCCAAAGAGGGCGAAGTAAATACTCCTGAATTCCAATCAAGAACAACTGCAAAGATGAGAAACGTGGAAGTAGATATCCCCCGTGTAGCAAAGCAGCTTAAATCACTTAATAAAGGCAAGGGCAACAGTCCAGATTGTATACCAATCAGGTTCCTTTCAGAGTATGCTGATACAATAGCTTCGTATTTAGCAATTATATACAACTGCTCGCTCACAGAAAAATCCGTACCTAAAGACTGGAAAATTGATCAAGTCACACCCATACCCGAAATTACAGGCCCCTATCACTGACGTCGATTTGCAGTAGGTTTTTGGAACATATTCTGTATTCGAACATAATGAAGTACCTCGAAGAAAACGATTTATTGACACAAGGCACGGATTCAGAAAATATCGTTCTTGTGAAACACAACTACCTCTTTATATTCATGAAGTAATGAGTGCTATCGACAGGGGATTCAAATTAATTCCATATTTTTAGATTTCCAGAAGGCTTTCGATACCGTTCCTCACAAGCGTCAGTCAACCTGGGCGGGTATCCAATATCGCCTCACTTGTGCGACTGGATTCTTGCCTGATCTATATTAACAACAAAGGAGACGATCTGAGTAGCCGTCTTAGATTGTTTGCAGATGATGCTGTCGTTTACCGTCTTGTAAAGTCATCAGATGATCAAAACGACTTGCAAAATGGCTTAGATAAGATATCTGTATGGTGCGAAAAGTGGCAATTGACCCTGAATAAAGGAAAGTGGGAAGTTATTCACATGAGTACTAATAGAAATCCGCTAAATTTCGATTACGCGGTAAGTCACACAAATCTGAAGGCTGTAAATTCAACTAAATACTCAGAGATTACAATTACAAACAAGCTAAATTGGAATGATCAAATAAACAATGTTCTAGGTAGAGCAAACCAAAGACTGTAATTCATTCGCAGAACACTTAGAAGGTGCAACAGATCTACTAAAGATACTGCTTACACTACGGTTGTCCACCCTGTTCTGGAGTATTGGTGTGCGGTGTGGGATCCGCATGAGGTGGGACTGACGGATGACATCGAAAAAATTCAGAGAAGAGCAGTTCGTTTTGTATTATCGCGAAATAGTGACTATAGTGCCACAGACACGATACGTGAATTGGAGTGGCAATCGTTAAAACAAAGGCGGTTTTCGTTGCGACGGGATCTTCTCATGAAATTTTAATCACCAGTTGTCTCTTCCGACTGTGAAGACTTTCTGTTGGTACCCACCTACATAGGGAGAAATGATCATCACGATAACATAAGAGAAATCAGGGCTCGCATTGAAAAATGTAAGTGCTCTTTTTTCCCGCTCCCCGTTCGAGAGGGGAACGATAGAGACAACTTGAGGGTGGTTCATTGAACCCTCTGCCAGGCACTTTATTGTGAATAGCCGAGTAATAACGTAGACGTAGACCGGATTCGCTGAAGGTTGAGAACAAGTTGTTGGAGAATCTGACACATTGGCCGTGGGACTGTCGGTGGTCTCCGCCATCGTAGGGGTTGCGCTGCGCAATAGGTCGTTTCTTGGTGGATTGGAGTGGAAGCTTACTGACGGGACCACTTGTGAGTCTGTTTGATCAATCGGACATATGCCAATCTCTTCTGGTGTTCCATCATAATCTTCATTACTGGGGCTGTCTTCCGCCTTTCCTCGAGTTTTTCTTGATACGATAGTTGGATTCGAAATAGCCAATACATCATCAAATTTCCATTTGCTCAAACTCTTTCCTGCCTGACCTGACTTTGTGGCTCTAGGGTGCTTAGCCTGGATGTACACATTACGTAGGTTATTCCAATTGTCCTTACACTCATTACCTAGAACAGAGAAATTAGTTTAAAATTCTAGGTTAGTCTTTAGTTATCTATTATTCATTTATTCTCCTTTGGCGCCCAAAGACAATAAATAGTTGCCTAGTTGCCAAAGCACAACGTAAAGAGTTATACGTCAATAATAGGGCTGTTTTTCACTGTTCACAGGTAGTTGGCAACTAGAAATTCTTACAGAAGATTGGGTTCTTGTTTTGGGATTGGATTTTCGACTATTGCAAAAATAGTTAAAGTGTATTGCGAAGTAATCTAAAAAACTCTAGAACCGATTAACATGCCAGAAACAATGTCGAGGGGCAACAGATCGCCAAGGGTTATGATGTGAAGTGGAATTAGGAACTTTGTATGGCAAGCACGTTCAAAGCCGATATCCAGCTGGTGCTGGTTCATTGTGCTGTAAGTGCAAAGGCACTTATTCCATTGTTTTATTGGCTTTGGCAGATGTAAATTACAAATTCAGGCTCATTGACGTTGGAGCTTACGGCAAAAGTAGCGATGGGGTAACGTTTGAGCGATCTGAGAGGAGGAAAAGATTTGCAGGCAACAAATACGCCGTTCCACGAGACAAAGAACTACTACGACCAATGGAGAAGTTTCCTTATGTATCCCTCTTAAAACCTATCTGATGCGTCCATACTGCAAATCAGCCACTAAAAGTGACGAAGAAAAGGTATACAACTACAGCCATTCAAGAGCTCGACGGACTGTAGAAAATGCGTTCGGAATTCTAGCCGGGAACTGGAGAATGTTCTCAAAACCTATTGAAACTAAACCAGAAGCTGCCGATATAATAGTTTCAGCTTCCACCTGTCTACACAACATGCTTCGGAGTACATCAACCAATATTTCCCCTTTCGAGGAACAAATCCAAATTGAAAGTGAACACCTTCATGGTGTAGCCAACCTCGAAACCATTCGTAGAAATTTCGTGACAGAAACGGCCTTCACCAGAGATAAGATCAAAAAGTACTTCGTTTCTGATTATGGTTCAGCAAATTGTCCTTGACAATGGCGCTCCATTCGAAAGGGTAGAACTGCTCCGTGAGGCGTCTAGTATTATTTATTTAATAGGCGCATTCGTTATAAACGAGCGTTTTAAGTTCAACATAACCTAGTTTCAGTTTCAATCTTGGGTGTTATTTTTAATTGTAAATTCATATTACCTAATTTATATAATAAATGTTATATTCATTTCCTTTTTTATTTAAAATCGATTGATAATTTCTTCCTATCAGTATCAAATATAACGCCTATTGAACTATTATAAATAGTAGAAAAGAAGAACAAACTAATAAAATATATGGAAAAAATAACTGTTTTCACTAACTTGGAATGCCGAGTTGTTCCATTTCGTCCCAAGCCTCCTTCCTTGAATGCTGGTTACGATATTCCCGTTCTGTAGGGTCACACAGCACCGGATTTGATCGAACGTACTCAACCAAAGTCGCCCCCATCTTAGGATAATACTGGAAACTGTACAGGAGAAACCACTTGAATCTTCTGACGCCTTCCCACTATTGAGGAAAAATCTACATCTTTTTGACATTCTTCCCACGCGTCATATGATGTGTTGCGTCAGACTGCATCGTCCAACGCATTCCCACGTCACGTCATTCCAGTATAAACATAAGCGCACAAAACACTGTATTGCATTTTTTGTTCCACGCGCATTATGACGTGAGGCCTCGTGTTCTCACGTCACGTCAGAGTAGTTTGTGTTCACCTTAAGTTTTGCGTCCGATACTAAATGTACGACCCCGTATAGAATATGTATCACAATGAAATTAATGTAAATTGTGACGAATGCCCAGATAAATGTGCCGTTATGGTCCTACGTTACCACTATAAACAAATGTATTAATGTGTACCAGTGAGTAATGCCGTATCCAGTATATCTGTCTTTATGTCCGCCGGTTTGTCTGAAACCAAATAGCAAACACTGGTTCAAATGGCTCTGAACACTATGGGACTTAACATCTGTGATCATCAGTCCCCTACAACATAGAACTACTTAAACCTAACTAACGTAAGGACATCACACACATCCATGCCCGAGGTAGGATTCGAACCTGCGACTGTAGCAGTCGCGCGGTTCCGGACTGAGCGCCTAGAACCGCGAGACCACCGCGGCCGGCACCAAATAGCAAGTGCACTTGAGAATAAGTACAGAAAAAGAGCCTGCACATACATTATTCCATGTTTCTCGTCAATTACGATGCATCAGTTGTTTTTGAGAGATCTTTGAGGAGAACGTTCATCTTATGCAAAGCAAACGTTACGGTAAACTATACTGTTACGGTGGAATAGAAGTTCGTAGAGAAAAATCATTTTTTCCTCCAGTGTCGTATCTGGATGATGTAACAGAGCTCCGTTTTGGACATATGACGTGTCTTTCGCACTGCGTAATGAAGGCCGGATGCAATAAAACCATGTAGGAATACAATGTTCTGTCCACAGCCCTTGAAGAGTCTCTCATTTGCTAACCGTTTGATGAAAGGACAATAGTTTGCTGCAAACACGCACACAGACATATACAGACACACACGCACATACACACACACACACACACACACACACACACACACACAATGCTTCCACCAGAGCCTCGCTTTGTGAAAAGGCAGGCAACCCACAAACGATACGCATGGAGCAGCTCGTAACTACCAGCATCAGAAAAAGGGTTGAGAACGCGTTGATTTTGCCTTCCTCGATACACTTACAGAATTTTCTTATGCGTCAGAGCCGAATACAAATTTTCAGTGCGAATGTACGTTTTTTTCTCGAACCATGCGAAGTTGTTTAACTGCATTTTGCTGCACCCATAGTAAGGAACATGCTATAATCTAAATTTGACATTATTATATTGTTCTCGGAAAGCAGCCAAAGCAAGTTAGACACAAATATCACAGTTCTAAATCATAACGAAAAGCATGTAGCTCTTGATTGACTTCTATAAAAACTGGAAAGAAGAGAATTAACATCATTATTATTAAAATCTTGCATTCTGTAATAAGAAGTACTTACAAGCATTAAAAATGATGAACGACGACTTTTACACTTGTTCAGTGTAAGTACTAGACACCTAGTGTAGTTAATTAATAGCTTGGAATATGCAGTAAGGAAAGTAAGGTTAGAATTTAACATGAGGTCATTAGAGACGGAACATAAGCTCGGATTACGGAAGGATGGAGCTGTTCTTTGAAAGGAACCATCTCCGCATTAGCCCGGAGATATTTACGCGAATCACGCTGTAGCGGTTATAAGCTAAGTACTGACAAACTTATTTGTGCTCTGTAATACAGCTATTAAATTTAATAGATTTCAGCGGTGTTGCGTGCCGTTTGTGGCGAAATAACGACTTAATAAACTTTTGTAATCGTTCGCTCGCTGTGTTTTATAGAGTTTTCAGTGTGTTGAAGTCGTTTAGTAAATTTCTTGCTTTAGTTTTCCACTGACGTTTATTATTCTTTCTAGTGAAATATTTCAGTAAAATTTCATTTAGTGTTTTAACTTCGCTTAATGTTACAGTGGTCGTTTTAATTTTTTGGTTTTAACTAATAATTTTGTAAAGTTTTGCTGGTATTGATATCGGCTGTGTTGTAGTAGTATCAATACAAGTAGCTGCTATCTTAGTAGGCAGAGAATTTCGAGATCATTATTGTTAGTTTTTAAATAGTTCTACTGGTGTAGGTGAACTTTGGTAACGTAGACGTATAGTTTTTTCAGCAACTGTAAAATTTTATCATGAGTGAAAAGTGTGGGCTTTGTCGTAGGTTTGTGAGTAGTGGATTACGGTGTGGGATTTGTTCAAAGTATTTTCATTGGGAGGAATGCAGTGGGGAAGCCAGTGGTCATTTTAGGTAGATCCTCTCCTGGGAATGTAGAATCTGTAGTAGAAACAAGTTAATAGAGGCGCAGGAGCGTAAGATCTGTGCCCTTCAGGTGCAGTTACAATGCGCAAAGGAGGAACTAGATTGGTTGAGGATGGTGAAGGGTGGTGGGGAATGGGAACTGGCAGTTGGCAAGAAGGTAGCTAGGAAGAGGAGGTATTCAGATAGTTTTACTTTGCATACATGCAATAGATACGACCAACTGTCAGAGTTGAGTGGAGAGGAGCCTCGTGTAGCCGTAGATGTAGGTATCTTGCAGCAGTCCTCAGCAATTAGGAGGCCTAGGTTAGTTGCAAAGTCTAGCAGAATGAAGTTTCTGCTGCTAGGTAGTTCCCACGGTAGAGGTGTGGGCCAACAGTTGCAAGAAGTGCTTGGGAGTGAGTACCAGGTCACCAGCATTGTGAAGCCTAGTACAGGGTTGGCTCAGGTGACTGAAAGCATAGGGGGGTTATGTAAGAATTTTACGGAAGAGGATCAGGTAGTGATAGTGGGTGGAGCAGGGAACAGATTCGATAGGGACGGGGAACATGATGTCAGTGGTGACTTGGTTAAGATAGCTACTCAAACTGGTGGCACTAATGTGCATTTCGTGCAACTGTTTCAGCGTCATGATCGGCCTCACCTTATTGCGGCTGTTAGGCGCGTTAATGTGGGGCTGGGGAGGGCACTGATGGCGGAGGGCACAGATCACATCTCAGTGGTGCCAGTTGGGTCTATCAGTAGGTGGGGTTTCACTAGGCATGGCCTGCACCTCAGTAGGTATGGGATGGGGAGGCTGGCTAAGCCTATAGGTAACAGTGTAGTTCGTGGTGGTGGTGGTGGTGGTAGTGGTATCACTCATGGAAAAATTCCTGTAGTAGTTGGTGTCAGAGCTGCACCTTTTTTAGACTGAACTCAGCTGATACGTATACTTGCTTAAAGGAAGTGCCTCTAACTAAGGGCTCACCTCCAGAGGATGTAATGCTTCCAAGTAGAGAAGGAAATAGCATATTGCATCAAAATATAAGGGGTATTAGGGATAAAGTTAGTGAACTGCTAATAGATGTTAACTCTGAAATTATTGGTATATCAGAGCACCACTTAAATAATTTGATAGCTGCCACTCGAATTCAAAAATCTTAGCAGTAATCCACGCGCTTTCAAATTGAAACTGAAGAGTTTCCTCATGGGTCACTCCTTCTGTTCTGTCGAGGAGTTCCTTGAAAAATTAAGCTGATTCTCATTGTATAGCTGATAGCGTTTGCTTAAACTTATTGACTGATTTTCTTGCAGGTTCATGAACATTTATTTTTATCTGTTATTACTTTTATGTTGTAATTTCATGTACTGACACGTTCTATGAGCTTGGAGATTTGCTCCTACGGAACTTGACGTGTAAATAAATAAATAAATAAATAACTGCATGGTCTCACGGGTATTTGAACCGTCTTCTTGCCGAATACGAGGCCAGAGTGGTGACTACCGTACCACTTCCGTTGGGCGAATATATAACATCTGATGAACTCCGATGGCTACTGATGTCCTGTCGGTTATAAGGTCTGTACCAACTTGACCATCATCTTTGCCTGTTGGAGAATATGTTTAAACTGTCTTACGCATTTATTATTGAAAGTGGCAATCCTAACAGCTTTCATGGATTCCCACTTAGCCACTGTATCAAATCTTTCCGGTAAGTAAATTGTCTTACATCGTCTAGAAACTAGACAACTTCAGTTTGTTGGTATAAGCTTCGTTTTTCTGTGAAATTTTGTTACAAAAGAAAAAGACGTACAGAACACTCAGCTGACAGTTTTTCGTGGGACATCAAACACAACTGAGTATGATATTATTTCTCCTTGTCGCCTTTACACCTTGTGGATGAGAGGTGGTCCAACATCCACATGTTATTCAGACAGTTGCAAAAATTGTCAGTTTCGCAATGTCTGGTGTGAGTCAAGTACCATGAGATATAGCTACATTTATTAAATCTAATTTTCATTGTTTATAGAAAACGCCTTTCTAGTCCCTCCATTCATTCCTGCGTACTTAACTATACTTAACTTCCCTCCCACGTGTTTCAATCCTCATAAGTAGTTTTTTACTTTGTCTTGGTGATTAATTTTTGACATCTTTCAGCAGTGACATGTTGCCAGTGTTTCTAGTTTTCGCTCACTTCCTCTTTCCGTCTTTCTCAATTACCTGCTATAAAACTGCGTGCTTTGGGTATTAGGTATGAGATATTTATTCCACTGTCAGCTTTCTTTCCTTCGTTGCTCTAATCACCATTCAGTTTCTTATTACACGAACTTCTGACTTATTTCCGTCATAATTAATTTTTTACTTTGTCTTGGTGATTAATTTTTGGCGTCTTTCAGCAGTGGCATGTTGCCAGTGTTTCTAGTTTTCACTTACTTCCTGTTCCCATGTTTCTCAAATACCTGCTATAAAACTGCGTACTTTGGGTATTAGATATGAGATATTTATTCAGCACACTTTCTTGACAACATCTAGCAAGAGTACATTTTCTCTGTTGGAACAGGAAAGATTTCGGCACATTCTGTGATGTTTTTTATGTCTATTTGTCAACGTATTTCAATTCCGTTCATTTCTGTGAAGACTTGCGTGATCATAGGACGTTTACGCACGTCAGTAGAAACCAATGACGCATCAAATTATGTTGATAGAAATCTGTTCCATGTACACACAAAGATTAAGTCAATTTAAATGTTACATTTTAAGCGACCCGAAATACTCAACGTATTTATGTAATGACACCAGTTGCGCGGGTTCGCCGTCTTCGGGCATTGTACGATAGTACTACGGCGCGGGCTATAGCTTTGCAAAATGTCATATAACTTTTTAAGAGTTTCAGAGAGTGTTTCTAGACACTTTGTCTTTTCTTCAGATTACTATAGTTGGAGAAATGGTTGCATAGAAGGGTACGTGCTAAAATTCGTAAACTCTAATTATCAGCCAATTATACTGTTGATTTAAATCTATCTTATGGTACAAACAATCCTGTTGGAGGAACATTCGCAACTGAGCATTTTTCCAGAGGCTGAAAATACCGCTACAGTAATAAAGTTCTTTTATTATCACACTACCTGTTTCGGGTTCTTACACGCCCAACTTCAGGTGTCGTAACTTAGTGCGGTAACCCCCGAGAGCCGCGGTATACTTGTACGAATCGCGGTGTGCTACCTACGAGCTCCAATGGGCGTATAAGAGCCCGGTCGTGTAGTAATAACTTTAGAACTGTAACGATATTTTCAACCTCTGCTTTCTTATGGTGTTGCACATTTAAGAAATTCAGTACCTTAGTAACTCCTTCCGCTCCTCTCGCTGATAAGAATCAGGTAACACAGGTGATGCCTGGGTTAGTAAAATTTGCTTGACTACCGCAATGCTCACGTGCAGTTATGGATTGTCGCTTACTTGATAACCTACGTGCTCCAGCAGTATCTATAGGCCTTTGTGGATGTTAACGAAAGATTCCTTGTTTATTCACAGGATAAAGAAGAACATAGTGAGCACACTCTATCTAGTGTGGCTGTCATTGACCTGACAACGCTGTACACAAGAAATATTTCTCGCCGTGACACAGTTATAGGGCAGATATGCCTAGATCTATAAGGTATGCGGATAGTTCTAAAAATTGCCAAATACATCGGCTCAACTACCAAGACGCAGGAAAACTTCAAATGATTTAATGGCGATGTATTTAGGTACTGCTTACATAGCCTGCTACAAGTAGGCAAAGTCCCAGGTAGATTTTTCTGATAAGGGATCAAATTAAAGAATACCTGCGAGAAAGAGAAAGACTTTTTCGTCGACTTGGTAACATACAGTGCTTGTTACATATCATCAACTTCAACAGTGATACTCATTCAGTCTAAATTCCTATCTGAGATAATTGACGAATAATAAAATCTAGTATCGCGAACTGTGTTCACCATCGCCAGATTTAAAACAGAAAAAAGCAAATATGAACACAAGAAACACTATATCGCAAAATTACCTTCTTATTTCCTGCCGTGTAAGAAGACGTTATTCACTAATGCAAATTTTTTTTTCATTTCTGAATACAATACTGATACTTTAATTAACTCTAAGGCTCTAAACGACGAGGCTCTCTTAAAATAGTTTCCATATATTTTGCTGCTTAAAGTAAGGTTGGTGGCCACTCCTGCTGAAGATGGGGCAGAATGCTGACTCTTTTGGGACGAAAAAGGCGTCATTTTGGAGCATTACATGCCTAGAGGGACTACTGGCACCAGTGCATCACACACAGATCTCCTAAAAATCATCTGCAGCCTGCAAAGAAATCAAAGCGACGTGGATTGCTGTCAGCAGGTGTCCTTCTGAAACATGACAATTCAAGACCCCACACTGACCGTACAACAGTTGCAACAATCACAGACCTGCAATTTGTGTCTTCCTCATTTACCATACTCACCAGACCTTGCCCCAAGTGATTTCCAAATGTTTGGACCACTCAAAGATGCAATGGGAGGAAAGAATTTCCGTTCCGATGAAGAGGTACGCCACGCGGTGCATGAGTGGTTGCGCGGACTAGCAAAATAATTTTTTTCTAAAGGTATTTATGCACTCTGTAAGCGCTGGAGGTCTTGCATTGAGCGTGGGGGAGATTATGTTGAAAAGTGATACAGCTTTGTACCACTTCTGGAGAATAAATAATATTTTAAAAATATATATAAGGTTTTCATTTGACTCAACCACATAATATATTAAATTTTCCCGTGTAATGGATTGCAGATCTTTATCAATAACGTAAAAATTTTCAGAATAAAATTTTTACCAGTCAGCTATAAAGGTATAATTTCGCCTTAAGTCATTGCCAGTCCCGATCCAGTCATTTATCTAAATTGAAATATTCCAGAATTTTTGTCAGATCACAGTCATGTGTTCTTTAATAATCAGACGACCAGCTGTGCAAGTGTGTTACTCAGTAAAGTAAGTTTTTGTCGTAATTCAGATCTCAGACAAATGTTGTCCATTATTAGTTGATACGCCAGCATTGAACTAAGCTGTGCCATTTACGAGCTGACATATAGACAGCGTTATCCGGCGACACCATCACGAGGTAAGAATTTTTCAGTTTACTGTATTTGTCACTGACAGATTCATATTGATTTCACAGGGCCATGGCGTAGCGCTACTTACGTCAAAATTTATCAGTTTTTCATGAGTTACGATTTATCAATTTTCATACGTCAGAATTTAATTAACCAAATTTAATTATTTTTATTTTTTATTTTCTGTTCGTAAAGGCTACACATCATTATTTTATATAATTTTTATCCATACGGGAAGGTTACAGTCTCTAGGGGCGCCAGCATCGGCAATTAATGGCAAACGTCGTTTAAACGAAAGTGTCTGGCAGGATGAAAGTGGGGAATTGCTAGACCTTATCCGTCCGAACACTCCGGCGGGACGGCGGCTGGTTCGTGCGATGATCAAAGGTATGCGTGCGCTCTGCGGCCACGCCTGCGGCACAGAACACAACACGCTCCAGAATGAGATTTTCACTCTGCAGCGGAGTGTGCGCTGATATGAAACTTACTGGCAAATTAAAACTGTGTGCCCGACCGAGACTCGAACTCGGGACCTTTGCCTCTCGCGGGCAAGTGCTCTACCATCTGAGCTACCGAAGCACGACTCACGCCCGGTACTCACAGCTTTACTTCTGCCAGTACCTCGTCTCCTACCTTCCAAACTTTACAGAAGCTCTCCTGCGAACCTTGCAGAACTGGCACTCCTGAAAGAAAGGATATTGCGGAGACATGGCTTAGCCACAGCCTGGGGGATGTTTCCAGAATGAGATTTTCACTCTGCAGCGGAGTGTGCGCTGATATGAAACTTACTGGCAGATTAAAACTGTGTGCCCGACCGAGACTCGAACTCGGGACCTTTGCCTTTCGCGGGCAAGTGCTCTACCATCTGAGCTACCGAAGCACGACTCACGCCCGGTACTCACAGCTTTACTTCTGCCAGTACCTCGTCTCCTACCTTCCAAACTTTACAGAAGCTCTCCTGCGAACCTTGCCCGCGAAAGGCAAAGGTCCCGAGTTCGAGTCTCGGTCGGGCACACAGTTTTAATCTGCCAGTAAGTTTCATATCAGCGCACACTTCGCTGCAGAGTGAAAATCTCATTCTGGAAACATCCCCCAGGCTGTGGCTAAGCCATGTCTCCGCAATATCCTTTCTTTCAGGAGTGCCAGTTCTGCAAGGTTCGCAGGAGAGCTTCTGTAAAGTTTGGAAGGTAGGAGACGAGGTACTGGCAGAAGTAAAGCTGTGAGTACCGGGCGTGAGTCGTGCTTCGGTAGCTCAGATGGTAGAGCACTTGCCCGCGAAAGGCAAAGGTCCCGAGTTCGAGTCTCGGTCGGGCACACAGTTTTAATCTGCCAGTAAGTTTCACAACACGCTCCACCGGCGCCTCCACGAGAACCCAACAGCCGCATTGTGGAGTCCCGGCCGGGGAACCGTGGACCACCCCCCTTGCCTTTCTTTGGACGAGAGGCTGCCGCACCACCCAGCAGTGTGTGTGGTTGCCTGTTGCCGGTCCGAGCGCACCTGCGATTGCTGTAGCATGGACTAAAGCTTTGTCTCAGAAACTCATTAATAAGCTAAAACAGAAGACGTTTCAGTTAAGGAGGTATGCCGTGCTCATGACCCTACTTAGAAATTAGACGAGTTACTTATTATGTACAATGCGCAACACAATAAAAGGATCACTTTTGAAACCGGTAGGTCTCTCCCATTGCATTTTATAAGTTTGAAATACGGCTCAACTCTGCCTGCGACCTCCCTCTGTAACGGTGGAACCCTTGGGCTCGACGACTCTTGAAACACCAGGGCGTCGACATATGCGAAGAAAAGGCCAGAGCTCTGAGGCTCGTATGTAAAGTGGGCTAATGATGTCAGATTGGCACCAAATTTCACCATAGTTCTGCCCGACACTACAGTGAACGTTTAACATGATGAAGCTGGCGTTGTAAATCCTCTTACCCACACTTTACCCCTTCTTTTGACACACGCGTCAACAAAACGGTATAGGGTCTCCTACGGCGCCCCAGTTGGTCAATACCTCCGATGACACCCTCCCATATTGACCTAGAATTGTAAAATGTATCTTTACAGCGAAAACCTGCATAGTAGTTCTAGGCACCTGCAGGCAGGCAAACATTTGACACATCTCCGACGCTAGTTGTCTACCTGCAGGCACCCAGGCCTATTTTTCAGGTTGCCTTTGTGCATTTTTAAAATTCTGTCAGCGTGCCATAGAGGGTATTGGGACATCCAACGTATAGCCGTTAAAAAATGGCTCTGAGTACTATGGGACTTGACATCAGTAGCCAGCGAAGTACATCAGATGTTACATATTAGACCAACGGTAGTGGCACGGTGGTCACCACACTGGCCTCGTATTTAGCAAGAAGACGGTTCAAATACCCATGAGATTCAAAAAATGGTTCAGATGGCTCTGAGCACTATGGGACTTAACATCAGAGGTCGTTAGTCCCCTAGAACTTAGAACTACTTAAAGCTAACTAACCTAAGTACATCACACACATCCATGCCCAAGGCATGATTCGAACCTGCGACGGTAGCAGTCGCGCTGTTCCGGACTGAAGCGCCTAGAGCAGCTAGCCACCGCGGCCGGCATAGCGGTTAAAGAATGGGTAAAATGTGGATAAGAGGGGTTCTGAAGACGTTCGCATCCTGTGACATGTCCGCGATGGCTTTCGGCAGTTGTGGTGAGAGTTTGCGTCAATGTGATATGACTGACACACTTTTCACGTCACATGAGCTTCTGAGTTCTGATCTATTTTTCCACTTTAGTCGACACGTTGCTGTTTGAACCGTCGCCGAGCCCGAGGGTGACATTTCAGGAGGCCACGCATTGGCACCGCTACAGAAGAAGGTCGTACGCACCTTTGAGCCACATTTCAATCATATGCGTCCCAATGACAGACAATCAGGGAATTTCTGGGAAGTGATCCCTTAACTCTGTTGCACAGTGTAGATAGGAATTATGCCATCGTATGTATATAATAAAAGGTTATTACGTGGATTTCTCACTAAGAAATCATATTTTGATTTGGTTGTTTACCAGAACATCATTCTATGGGGAAGCGTCTACAAGCACGTACTGGACACTGACTGCAGCACTATCATGCCCCACTGAGATGGAGATTTACCGTTCCGTGACATCAGTGCACGCATTCCTCGCTCTCTCACTTCTGTCCCGAAAAATGGGATGTATGGCTTTAGGGTGGCAAAACTCTGGTTGGTAGGTACTCAGAGAGCGCACAGGATAAAGTTACAATTGTGAATGGGCCAGTAAACTGTTGCTGTGAGTTGCACAATGAAACATACAACTTTATATTTCTAAGAACCACTTATCTACACACTGCTTTAAAAGATCACAATTAGACAATACGGCTGAAGGCCTACTTAAAGAAAACTTGAGATGCTTTCTGGGCTGAAAGTCCAAAACCACACCAAACATAAGAACGGCTGAAGGCCTGGCCTAGAAATCAAAAGCAATTAAAAATAGAAGGTAAAAAATTAAATAAAAATACAATTGAAAACAATTAGCCGCTGAAGGCCTACACTACACGTCTGAAAGACAACTGTAATTAAAAGACATTAATAAACAATTTTTCTGAGCAAGAACTTTGTTTTTAAGCTAACAATAGAACGGCCGAAAGCCTAACTAAGGAAATTATTTTATTGCACAGCTGAACGACACAAACAAATTTGAAACAACGGGTGAAGGCCTGAACAACAAGTCAGGCAAGCAATTTAAAATAAACCCCTTCCTTCTTATAAAAAGTTTTCCTTTAAAGAGTACACACGGCTGAAGGCCTTATTAGAAAGAGTACACGTAAATCCTCGGCTGAAGGCCACACATAACACTTCAACTGGATTACAAACCCTTTCAGATAGAACAAATTTTAAGGAATTTTTTTAAATAAAATCAATCTTCCAAATTTATCACGGCTGGAGGCGTTTATGTAAAATGTAAAAGAACTCAATTAATACACGGCTGAAGGCCTCACACAATACTTCAAACTAAAATGAAAATCACAATATGAAACAAACAGGTAACAAATGGTGTTCCAAGGGTCGCTATGAGAAGGTAGCTCAAACGTAAGGCGAGGTGAGACAGGCAGACAAGAGTTGAAGTTAAATAGTCGGATGGCAACTCAAACTGTGGACGGCCCAAGGACCGACCAACTATTTAACCAATTCCCTTCCGTCCAACCAATGGCACAACGACGGAAAATATCAGCCGACGACGAGGATACAAACAGCACTACGTCCTCAGAAATTGGTGTCTAAAAACAGCCAAAGGAACAATAACCACTCTAAGCAAAATAAGAACCAACCAACTTAAAAGTCTGTCGAACTACACGCCGTGCCGGACACCATCAACACGACGAGGAAAGGCACACTGCAGGAAAACTACGCTAACGGCCAGGGCAGATAACTGGGGCGTTAACGGCCACAGGGCAGAAAATACCGCTGGTGTACTTCACTGGCAAGTAACAGTCAATTTAATAATTAATCACAATATAGGAAGACGGCTGCAAGATTTCGGCAACTCCAACGCATCATACTTTGCTGCTACATCAAACGGCCCAGAGAGCAACAACCTGCAAATGAACGAAGAGACGTCACAATGTCACAATAGTTGAGGTTTCATAAAGCTTAACTGATCACTCAACTTCAGCGTCCAGGTTCGGTGGGCAACGAACTTCGTCGCTCTCGCAGCTAGCGTCTCACGATCTGACAGCGCGTGCATGCTGCCAGTGGTCCCGGCCTGGCCTCGCAGAGACTTCCTCACTACTCCGTCCAAAATGGCTGACCACCACTCACACCACCACCATCACCACCACCCGGAAATACTAGCGCTCACACCAAAGATAGTACGACAGTACTAGTATCGATAAGCGATGCTGCTGCCACTCAAGGTGGCAAGCCAGCAACTTCGTTACGCCAGTAAGTAAAGAAGAAACAAGACGCCACTTGATGTGACAAAATGCCAAAGAACAAACTGCGTGAACGAAAGCCGCACACCGATCAGAGGGCCGCACTCGACGCACAGCAGGAGCTGAGTGTGGTCCCACACGACCAGCACCCGAGAGGACAACTATATCGTTCACTCAGCCGTCCAAGATAGCAAGGTCACGTCACGTAGCTTGAGTCACGAAATGGAGCGTTTTCAGCAGGACAGGTATTCACAAAGACTATCCGACGATATCCGAAAGCGGCACCACACGTTTCCCTTGCTTTCCTGACGTACCTCGATACAAAGGATATTAGACATATATTTCTGTTTATTGACACCCAGTTACATAGCTAACTGTACGAACGCTTTCTTTCATTAAATTTATCCAATAAGTTGTGCAGGTGTTAGTTCTTAAAATACGTAGATTTCATTTACTACCTTAACAAGCAAATAAAATTTAAATTAACGTTTCAGTGAGAAACTGCAATAATTGAACATAGGATTATATGATTAAGAAGGGAAACAATAAAGATGGAGGCCATAAGATCCCACCACCAGTGCCATCCAAGATGCAAGGGACTCAGCAGCACGGACCATGTCATTCACATTTTCGTGCCATATGGCACCGTCAGCACCATCATAGAAATTAAGTATTTCATTTTATTTCATCTCAAATGCCATCTGGCAATCACCCACACAACGAATTACTAAATTAACAAACCGAATACTAAATTAAAACCGAGCGAGGTGGCGCTGTGGCTAGCACACTAGACTCGCATGCTGGAGGACTACGATTTAAATGCGAGTACGGCCGTCTACATTTAGGTTCCCCGTGATTTCCGTAAATCGCTGCAGGCAAATGCCGGGATGTTTCCTTTGAAAGGGCGCGGCCGATTTCCTTCCTCATCCTAGGCAAAATCCGAGTAAGCGCTCGGTCTCTAATTGAGTTCGATATCAACTGAACGTTAAAACCAATCTTCCTTCATTTCTTCTTACTTAAAATCACTTTATATGCAGGACTTGAACGTACTGTAACATGAAAGTTAATGTCAGTACAGACTGTAAGCACGAGCAAGAAGATATTGAACGTTGTGTCACTGAGTTCTAAGCTTTTCAGTAAAGTAATCCAATTATAATTCAGGCGATTCACGCACAGCCTTGACATGAGGGTGACGTGACCGTTTTTATCGATGATAATAGCAGGACGTGCGGCAAAGGTGGTACAGGAGCAGATTCTACCTGTTAAAAAATGAAGTTTCAGTAAACTCGATCCATATTCCCTGAAGCGACAAAGAAACTGGTATAGGCATTCATATTTAAATACAGAGATATCCAAACAGGCAACGCCTATACAAGACAACAAGTGTCTGGCGCAATTGTTAGATCGGTTACCGCTGCCACAATCGCAGGTCATCAAGATTTAAGTGGGTTTGAACGTGTGTTATAATTGGCGGACGAGAGATGGGACACAGCATCTCCGAGGTAGCGATGAAGTGGGGATTTTCCCGTACGACCATTTCACGAGTGTACCGTGAATATCAGGAATCCCAAAAAACATCAAATCTCCGACATCGTTGCGGCCGGAGGAAGTTCCTGCAAGAACGGGGCTGAAAAGAATCATTCAACGTGACAGAATTGCAACCCTTCCGCAAACTGCTGCTGATTTCAACCACTCAACGAAACATCAACGATATGCGCTTTCGGAACCGAAGGCCCACTCGTATACCCTTGATGACTGCACGACAGAAAGCTTTACCCCTCATCCGTCAACACCGGCATTGGACTGCTGATGACTGGAAACATGTTGCCTGGTCGGAAGAGTGTTGTTTCAAATTGTATGGAGCGGATGGACTTGCACGGATATGGGGACTACCTCATGAATCCATGAACCTGCATGTCAGCAGGGGACTGTTGAAGCTGGTGGAGGCTCTGTAATGTCTACAAAATCGAGTCAGATTTACAAGGGACTTGGCAGTATGGACTCACCCGACATAATGAAATTGCACCCCTCTGTGGCCCGGATGCATGTCATAATTTGGTTGGTAATATCCTTATAAAGCCGTTGTACCTTGTCCTGAGGTAAGATAGCCCACGACCGTTGTAACTGTTCGTTGGTATCCTGGATACTGACACGGGACGAAGATGAGGTCCGACATGGTCTCACATTTCTTCTATCGGAGACAGATCTGTGGACGTTACTGGCGACGAAAATACCTCAACATCCTGCAGACGGTCCATAGAGAGCAGCGATATCTCTGGACGAGTATTGTCCGGTTGAAAACATAGGGTGTCCGTGACGTACCGTTTTGTTGTCAGGGTCACCTGTCACTGTAAGCCGTGACCGGACGCCGTATAGCATGGCTTCGCACAACAGTCTCTCCAAAAGATGGGACGATTGGGATCTGCCCCCAGGGCTCCGCTCTACTCCCCGACGATGACCGTCCTGGGTAGTGTAGTATTGTAATGTATCGCTAAATACACTGAATCGACAAAGGTCATTCGATACCTGACCTAAGAACTCTATGCCCGGAGTAGTGCAGCAGTAGTGCGGAGTAGTGGCGTGGACAGAACAAGTCCCCTGTAAACACGTTGAGAGGTACTGCTCTATAGCCGTCTACAGGGTGTTACAAAAAGGTACGGCCAAGCTTTCAGGAAACATTCCTCACACACAATGAAAGAAAATATGTTATGTGGACATGTGTCCGGAAACGCTTACTTTCCATGTCAGAGCTCATTTTATTACTTCTCTTCAAATCATGTTAATCATGGAATGGAAACACACAGCAACAGAACGTACCAGCGTGACTTCAAACACTTTGTTACAGGAAATGTTCAAAATGTCCTCCGTTAGCGAGGATACATGCATCCACCCTCCGTCGCATGGAATCCCTGATGCGCTGATGCAGCCCTGGAGAATGGCGTATCGTATCACAGCAGTCCACAATACGAGCACGAAGAGTCTCTATATACCGGGGTTGCGTAGACAAGAGCTTTCAAATGCCCCCATAAATGAAAGTCAGGAGGGGTGAGGTCAGGAGAGCGTGGGGGCCATGGAATTGGTCCGCCTCTACCAATCCATCGGTCACCGAATCTGTTGTTGAGAAGCGTACGAACACTTGGACTGAAATATCCAGGAGCTCCATCGTGCATGATGTTGTGTCGTACTTGTAAAGGCACATGTTCTAGAAGCTCAGGTAGAGTATCCCGTATGAAATCATGATAACGTGCTCCATTGAGCGTAGGTGGAAGAACATGGGGCCCAATCAAGACATCACCAACAATGCCTGCCCAAACGTTCACAGAAAATCTGTATTGAGGACGTGATTGCACAATTGCGTGCGGATTCTCGTCAGCCCACACATGTTGATTGTGAAAATTTACAATTTGATCACGTTGGAATGAAGCCTCATCCGTAAATGAGGATTGACACATTGTTGGATGAACCATTCGCAGAAGTGTACCCGTGGAGGCCAATCAGCTGCTGATAGTGCCTGCACACGCTGTACATGGTACGGAAACAACTGGTTCTCCCGTAGCACTCCCCATACAGAGACGCGGTCAACGTTACCTTGTACAGCAGCAACTTCTCTGACGCTGACATTAGGGTTATCGTCAACTGCACGAAGAATTGCCTCGTCCATTGCAGGTGTCCTCGTCGTTCTAGGTCTTCTCCAGTCGCGAGTCGTAGGCTGGAACGTTCCGTGCTCCCTAAGACGCCGATCAATTGCTTCGAACGTCTTCCTGTCGGGACACCTTCGTTCTGGAAATCTGTCTCGATACAAACGTACCGCGCCACGGCTATTGCCCCGTGCTAATCCATACACCAAATGGGCATCTGCCAACTCCGCATTTGTAAACATTGCACTAATTGCAAAACCACGTTCGTGATGAACACTAACCTGTTGATGCTACGTACTGATGTGCTTGATGCTAGTACTGTAGAGCAATGAGTCGCATGTCAACACAAGCACCGAAGTCAACATTACCTTCCTTCAATTGGGCCAACTGGCGGTGAATCGAGGAAGTACAGTACATACTGACGAAACTAAAATGTGCTCTAACATGGAAATTGAGCGTTTCCGGACACATGTCCACATAACATCTTTTCTTTATTTGTGTGTGAGGAATGTTTCCTGAAAGTTTGGCCGTACCTTTTTGTAACAACCTGTATAATTGCTGAAATGTTGCCGGTGCAGGATTTTGTGCATGAACTGACCTCCCAGTTGTGTCCCACAAATGTTCGATTTAATTAATGTCGGCCGATCTGGGTGACCATATCATACGCTCAAACTGCCCAGAATGTTCTTAAAACCAGTTGCGAACAGTTGTGACTCGGAGATAAGGCACATTGTCATCCAAGAAAATTACATCATTGTTTGAGAACATGATACTCTCCGATGGTCATATGACAGTATGTCTGTACGATTCTCCAGTGTGAACGATTTCTAGAACTTGAAATTTAAAATTCAGCTTTCGTTTTTCTACCCTCATCTGCCACATCAGACTGGTCAACAAGGAACTGAATGGAAGGCTTAGACCCGCTGAGCGACTTTCCAAAGGACCAGAATTTTCTCGAGTTCTCTGCCAGATATTTTGCTAAGGTGTGACCATGGTAGTTGTATGTTTCGCTCATAGATCTTTTCACAGACGCACGAATCACTACTAACCTTTGCTCTCTTTTGAACCGAGAGTGCAACAGACTCTGCTTCCTCAACATCTTTCGTTATAAAACCCTGTTGCGTCTTTTCCATCCTTATCCACATACTAGGCACATAACCTTCCAGACCATGATTTACAGTGTGCTTGAACTTTTCCCATAATTCCTCTACATTCCTCTTACTAGAACTAAGTGATGCCAATTCAGTGTCTAAGTGAGATGCTAGTAACCGCTTATCTGCTGTATCTAGTAGAAACATTCTCCTATTCTTCTTGACTAACTCATTAACTTTCGTAACGATAGTTGCTATAGATGACATCATGATCGCCATTCTCCGTTTCTTAACTGACATTGTCGATAAGGTCCGGTCTATTTACAGCTACAAGATCTAAGATATTTCCATTGCGTGTGGGCTGCCGAAATAGCTGCCCAAGACTTCAGAAAACGTGTTCAAAAGTATTTCATATGATTGTCTGTCTGTACCCCCTGCAATGAAATTAAGCCATAGACATTCCAGTCTATACTCTGTAGGGTAAAGTCACCTTCAGTTAGTATTGCATAATGTGAATATTTACGCGTTTTTGACTGGAGACATTCTCTGAATGGCTCTAGAACTGTCACAGCAGAATTGGGTGGCTGGTAAAAACATTCAACAACTAACTTGGTTGGATACGTGCCAAATAATTTCACTGTGACCCTCAACTTGTCAATTGCAATGAATACTGCCTCTCATGTGGCCTCTAATCCGTCTTTCCGATATATGTTCCACGACTCACTAAATATCTCAGAGCTATAGCTTCCAAGAATAATTTCAGCGCAAGAACTTTCCAGGAGGGCAGTAAATTTGAGAACGTCATTCCGAACACTTCAAGAGTTTACTGATAAGATGTTGACAATCAATGGGTCTTTACTCTGAATGCCGTCTGACTTACCCTGCTGCGTATCGAGTGGCGAGTGTTTATCAGACCACCTCAAACTACCATCTAGCATAAAAGGTCCTCATGTCCACTACAGAAGTACTCTGCTACCCAAGTAGCTGTTTCCTTTGTGTAGTGCACAACATGACGTATCAAGTTATGTCCTAAAATTCGCCATACGATAAACCAGGTCTAGAAATCTGCAGCCAATACCGTCACAGAGTCGATGAAGCCTTTGGTTCAGACCCTCCACTCGGATACAAACCAAAGGATCCCATCAACACTGGGAACAATGCTGCAAATTACTAGCTCTGCTTGCATCCCACACGTGAGGCCAACCATCTTCACCACCTCCGCCGGGCACCTGCATGAACTGAGGATGACATCAGAACCAATGCGATAGCCGTCGTTGGTGTCGACGTGAGCCCCAACTTGTTGACCACTGCACCTTGTACGCTCGATAACCGCAGGCAAGGCCGCCACCACATCTCAGATGAGGCCCCCCGGCAGATGTATCAAGTGCACATTGGTTTTCTTTCCATCCCTGAACGGTCTCTACCTAAGGAGCTCTATAACGCGCTTAATGTTAGAGCCCCTGGCAACTAGTAAACTCTTCGTTCCATGTGCCTGCTAGGTCGCAGTTGAATGAGTGGCCACCTGTACACTCTCAGGGTGAAAAGGCGAGACCAGGTGGCCAGTCTCCACATTGACCCTCTGCATCGAGTGACACAAAAGCGTGACCACCCACCACTCACCCTGCTGTGAGGTTGGATCCACCTTCCTGGGGCTCTAGGAGGTGCCTCAGAAGCAGAGCCAGTGGCCAAAATATGCGACATCTGAAGTGTCCCATGTGATGCGCCAGAATCTCCGCCACCGCTACATTCCGAGACAGCAACCTGCAAGTGGCTGACCATAGCCAAAAGCGCATTCAGCTGTTTGCGAACAGATGCCAGCTCCTCCTGCATCTCCACACAGAATGCATACATCCTAACCATCCTAACAAGACTACATGAAGAAGTAAACTATAAAAGCAGACAGAATTCTAGATGTGCAACTTTCAGCCCGCCTGACGTGTCACCGAACGACGCTGATGCTTTAATGAGCTATGTAGCTGGCTGTTCAGTGAGCAACTTTTGCGCTGCAGACTGAATGAATTCACGCTTAAAAAAATACGATGTTTAACTGCCTAAACAGGAAAAGACGCTCGAAATTTAATAAATACCCTACGAGGAGAACAGGTGTCCTATCATCCTGTCCCTCCCTCTTACCAGTGTTTTCCACATATTCCATTCCTCCGATTCTGCGCATAATGTCCTCATTCCTTACCTAAGCAGTCCACCTAATTTTCAACGTACGCTTGGAGCAACGCATCTGAAATGCTTCGATTCTCTTCTGTTCCTGTTTTCCCACAGTCCATGTTTCCTTTGTATACTGCACCACCTGACCTATCAAGGTAAGTCCTAAATATTGCCGTACTCCCGACGTACATTCTCAGAAATTCATTCCTCAAATTAAGGCCTAAGTTTCATACTAGTAGCCTTCTCTTGGCCAGGAATACCCTTTTTGCCATTGCTAGTCCGCTTTTGATGTCCTCATTGTTCCGTCCTTCATTGTTTTTTTTTACTGCCTAGGTAGCAGAATTCCTTAACTTCATCTACTTCGTGACCATCAGGCCTGATGTTAAGTATCTCGCTGTACTCATTTCTGCTTCCTCTCATTACCACACCTCGTACGACACTAACGCGAACTACACTAATCCACTCTGGTGACCGTTCCCCCTGTCACAGAGAAATGCAGCCATGGTCATTTACATACCCGGTGATGGTGTGTACGTGTGCGAAGCTACATTGACATCCGACCACGTGTTCTGACTGTTCCTTTTTTTTTTTTCAGGCGTGTAAGAAGTCCAAGACACAGCGATCTTTAGATGAAGTCATATGCACAAACTTTTTGCAATCTACAGAACTGCTAACCCAGAACGCTACAGGGCGAAACCGACTTGGCTGCACCCCCAATTTCCAATCATCCCACATCGGAAACCATCTTTCAGTTCCAAATGGATAAGACTTGGCACGAAAACGTTTTTTCGAGCGAAGAAATCATTGTTAAATTTGGACGAAGTGTCCTGCCACATTCACCGTACAGTACTGATTTAGTATGTTCAGTGTTCCATACCTGTGGTGCTATGAAAGATGGACTATAAGAGAAGGCCATTGTTTCCGAGACTCAGATGCTGACGTCAGAACTGCAGAACAGTGGCAATCTTCAACTGTTTCAGCCCTACATGAGCACGTCTTACAGTCTTCTGTTCATCGTTGCGAAAACTGCATAAAGAATGGCGGTGAGTATGTACAAAAGTTACAGTATCTAGCTGTAATCTAGCTTCATTTATCTGTATTATTGGCCTGTCTGTATCTATTCTGGTTTCCATGGAAATAAATGTGGAGCATTAGTTTCGTAATCATCCTCGTACAAGTGCATCTGCTACATTCACTCAGGTACCAACAGCATGCTGCGCCATTCGACATGAAGCATTCTGGCACTAACGCCTTTCTCGAGGGGCACCATTTTTACCTTTTCTAAAACGACCGGTGTAGTGGGCTTTCCGGGCAAGAACCTCAAGACCGGCGACGTCAAGGCGGTGTGTCCTATCGCTAATATTTTAGCCGTGTTTTTTCCGACCGGCAAAGGATGCCGCAGCAGTGGGGAAAGCTCTGCCGACGTTTTGTAATAGGAACGTTGCCACACATTTTATCCACTCTTAGGACTGGCTATGCTCTTAGTAAATGTTTTTCTTTTTATTTTTTAATTTTACCGTTTTTTTATTTTTATTTTTTCCAATTACAGCAATACTTTAGGAAATACCTCTTTTCATGAAGTTTACTTTCTCACAAATTTTTTTTTGTAAGGGAGCTTTACGTGGGCTGCGTCTGTATTGGCAGTGCTGTGTATCGCTTTGCATTGGATCTCTGACTGCACTCTTTTTGTAAGAGACTTTGTGACCGGTTAGACTCGTTGTTGGAAGTTAATCAGATGAATCTTCTTTCTTTAAATGATTGTGTCTGTACTTAAATTGCTGAATGACTGAGACCCACAATATCCTAGCGCAACGCAATCTGACTGCTCAAAAAGAAGTAGATAACCTGATTTCAAATAATTAATTCAAAAGAATGGCCCTGACTAAAAAGAAATCCTAACAATAACCGATACATTTCATTAATCACTTACCTCACTAAAATCTTCATTGCGCGAACTACTGCAATACAGCGAGCGCCAATACTGCCAGCTAAATGAAAGATTCTAACTACTAAAGTCATTAACTACTAATAGGCATATGGTTAGCAAGGGAAAGATTTTGTTGCAAACCAAATAACGTATTTTTTACCGTAACAATGTCACATGCAGTTCAAACACGAATATAAATCGTCATTGACATCCAGTACAAAGGTATATAATCACGAATAATACACAACTTCCAAGTCAAATACTTCCAGATCGTTAGCTAATGCTAACATTTCAGACTTCTTCCCTTCATCAATGTAACTTCCCACATCTGACATCCATCAATGCTGGCGATGAACTTCCAGCTGCCCAATAGTATTTCCATCACTGCTAGCTGTTCGCCTCCAACTACCCAACACTACTGCCGATTAACTTCCAACAACGAGTCCAGCCAGCCACAGAGTCTCTTACAAAACAAGCGCAGTTAGAGATCCAATGCAAAGCGCTACACAGGGCTGCCAACACAGAAGCAGCCCACTTACAGAGCTAAAGATTTTAGAGATCTTCTCAAATCCTGCGAGCCGTTGTACATCTTATAAGATCTTTTACATTTTGTTAAGGTTCATAGGTCTTAGAATAATTTTTTGATTTCAGGTATAGCATTTACTGATTCCTCCTTCAGTTTATGTACTGGAAAATCTATTTTCGTACGTTTTTAATTTATTGATGAGTTTAGTTACCTATGAGAATCTTCGAGAGCATTCGGTTCTGTGTCGCTGGTTAGAAAAGTTCTACATTTCAATAGGTATACTAGAACTTCATATCCGTTGATTTACCACATAAATTCCGAATTTCACGACCATTTCTCCACTGGATATTGACTCCACTATTGCAGTAAGCGCTTCAACACTGGGCGGTGGAAGATGTGTCGCTGCAGTACACATGCGGCAAAACAATATGACTTCTTCTCTATCTCTGTATTCTTCCGTTAATACCAGCTGTATTTTCCCCCACAGACATTGGTTGAAGTGAAAACTGCAACGGGAAACGGATGATTCTGGTAAAAGTGTTTTTAAAGCTTTAAATGTAGCAATTTCAAAGTTTAGAACTGAAGCTTTCGGTGACCACGCAGGCATCTTATTTTACAGTCCAGGGATAAGTCATTCACGTATATTGTGACTTCCCTCTGGGAGTAAAGCAAATAAAACGGGAAATACCTTCTTCCGTTCTTCTGTCCGGCCGATGTCAACTTGTATGGTGTACAGTTGTTTCGAACAACCGTTCAAATCTCTCCACCATAAAGAAAAGTTCCATTATCACACAACGAATTTTTTCGCTTCTTCACAACCGAACCCGAAGATTCTTTTGACAGGAAAAGACGCGCCGTCAGTTTTCTAAAACTTTTACTTTTACTTAATTTCAAAATGTCTTCTCTCACTTTTACCTACGAACTAGTGCCGCGGTGTTGGCTGGATCCAGTAGCTTCCCTTCGTGTTTCATACAATGCAGACTTGGAGTTCTCGTAATGTGGTATATTTGCTACCAAATCAGAATCTTTATCTCTCCAAACATGAAATTACTCTTTAAAACTAAGGAAAATAGACAATATTTTTTCTTCGCGGTCTCTTCTCCTTCAGTTGTGGCCTCGTTTCTTAACCTGTGCATCTCCATCATAGGGTAGACAAGAATGTTGATGCCCATCCATAATTCTGCCATTTGAAAGTTTTAAATTATCTCGACAAGCGCTCCATTTGTAATTCAAGCACATGTAGTTCGTATGTTCATCACGTTTTCCTGTGCACCCGGCAGCATTGACCATCCCTCAGAAGACGCGGCTCCCCTTTCGCTGCAGTAACTATTTCCGTTACCCACTGTATCTGGAACTGAAACAGCTTATACTTACCGGACTATACGTAAACGAATCCTGTGGCACCGTCTGGCTGTTGGTGACGACACATCCGCTGCTGTTGAACGACTGGTGGGACGTCGGAAAACCGACGGCGTCAGAACTGCTCGGGCGGGCGTCCCACGGTACCTGGAGCAGCTACAAAAGTGTCGGAAACGGAACAGCCGGAACGTTCACGCAAGAAAAAAAAAACAGTAGTTGGCGCTATGGTGGTGTCACGTTGCTGTTGTTTCAGAGTTTGTTATTTGCTACGCTTAAAACAATGGCAACTCAGAATGTGCCCAAGCAGCTTGTTTGCAGTGAACTTAGAAAGCCACAGCACCGAGAAAAATTCTAAATTTTCCCTGAAGGGTTTCGCTGGATGATTTTTTACGACTTTCGTGAAGGTTTGATTCAGAGACAATGGTTCGAATCGCTTCGTTCAACGTATGGTGAACAGTCATAAATACTTTTTACGATTGGTAAATTTACCAAAAATTGGCTGTTGTTCCAAAAAACAATTCGGCGTTGTGCGCGACACTACTGAGGAGAGTCGGCATGCTAGGCCTACTCTTCGCGAGGAAGAGTGTTGTAAGATGGTTAGTTTTGACGTTATTGGATGTGTTAATATCTGTAAAGCAAAATTATACACTTGAAGAATTGTGTTCCGAGAAACAGTTGTTAGGCAAGAGTATCTACATCTACATCCACACTCCACAAGCCACCGGACGGTGTGTGGCGAAGGCTACCTTGAGTACCTCTATCAGTTCTCCCTTCTTTTCCAGTCTCGTATTGTTCGTGGAAAGAAAGATTGTCGGTATGCCTCAGTGTGGGGTCTAATCTCTCTGATTGTATCCTCATAGTCTCTTCGCGAGATATACGTAGGAGGGAGGAATATACTGCTTGACTCCTCGGTGAAGGTATGTTCTCGAAACTTCAACAAAAGCCCGTACCAAGCTACTGAGCGTCTCTCTTGTTGCAGAGTCTTCCACTGGAGTTTATCTATCATCTCCGTAACGCTTTCGTGATTACTAAATGATCCTGTAACTAAGCGCGATGCTCTCTGTTGGATCTTCTCTATCTCTTCTATCAACCCTATCTGGTACGGACCCCACACCGGTGAGCAGTATTCATGCAGTAGGCGACCAAGTGTACTGTAACCTACTTCCTTTTTTTTGACTGCATTTCCTTAGGATTCTTCCAATGAAACTCAGTCTGGCATCTGCTTTACCGATGATTAATTTTATATGGTCATTCCATTTTAAATCACTCCTAATGCCTACTCCCAAATACGAGTAATTTATGGAATTAACTGCTTCCAGTTGCTGACCTGCTATATTGTAGCTAGATGATAAAGGATCTTTCCTTATACGCAGCACATTGCACTTGTCTACATTGCGATGGCAGCACTGTGGAGAAGTATAATCTTTGAAGTCAGTAGTGAGGAAAAGCTCCGGTGTGCATCAGGCGGGGTTCGCTGAGTGTACAGTGTAAAGCGTGGACGCACTTTTGGAACTATGCTAGTTACAGATTTATTACGAGGAGGAAGGATGCTCAGAACAACGGTTGCATAGCATACAGCCATAAAAATGATTTTGAAAAGAACGATTATTCGATCAGGTAAAACGTTTATTTAATTTTTGTAGACTTGTATTATTGGTCCACTTCACCATCGTCGCAGTCGAGTTTTTCATTATTATTCTATTAGTCGATCTACTGAGTTAATTTACGGTACGATAGAAGTCATTAGATTTTTTTTATACGTTCCTTCCTAACTGAAATTCCACGATTTAAAAGTTGAGTCATATACTTGATTGGCATTTTGCCAAGATTATGAACCCAGTTTCCCTGGAGTAGCAGTACATAGTTTTCAGTAGTAATCTTTTTTTACCTGTTGCGGAATGTTGCTGTGTTTCTGTTTCTGCCAGTACTTCAATTTGCATGTGAGGTTCATAATACGAGATTCTTTCGTTTCCTTCACGCAATGTAGGTTCTGTCAGTTCCTTCATTTTACCAGGCCCTTATGTCAGTGCAGAAGTTTTCATGTGTTTCTGTTACGTCCTTATACAGGTCGACATTAGAGTGTTTCTGTATATACAGTAACTTTTTTCACAGTTTTCGCTGACCAAGCTTATTAAGCGAGAAATTATTGGTTTGCTTATTTATTTGATTATGAATGAGATCGGTTTTCAAACACACAGGATTCTTTTCAGTTTCATATAAGTGATGTGGCTTTGAGTTCAGTAGCACGTTTAGGTTGTCAGTTCGCATTCCCACGTTTGTGTTTATGATGACACACGCACAAGTCAAGGCTACTCACTTTCAGGGTAGCCCAAAACTGCAGTAACTGTGAAAAAGACGCTTCAACGCGTTCTAAACTATTTGGCCGAGACCCAGAAACCGGTCGGAATGAAACAATCGACTGATGCGATGAAAAGCCAATATGGAACATAGAACGTCATAACAGAAGACGAAAGTTGGATACGTCTGTGGGAGTCAGAAAATATGTGACAGTTAACTGTTTGCGAGTTCCGAGGCAAACCGAAACCAACAGCGTTTCGTTCGGAAAGCACTCCAGAGAGAGTCTGAGTAATCGTGGAAAACAAAACCACGTCGGCAAACGGTGTTGATACGGACATAAATCAGGTTCATTTGTCTACGATACATGGTATTACACGTTCAGATCTAAGAGGAGAATAATAATTTTTAAAACCGATTTAGATCAGTTGTCTCTCTGAGAGAAATCCTACATCACGTGTTGCCGGTCCACAGTATTTTAGTCCGTGTCTTGGGGATGCAGCTTTGTGAAGACCTCAGGTACAATATTTCTAAAAAGAGATGATTATCTAACGACAAAGTTGTCGAAACCGGTTGCGATATTTGTCTCTTTACGGTGGGATTTGCTCTGTACTGTATCTCAGACAGTAGTACACAAATGCGGATTGATAATAAACTGAATTTCAGTTCTTAAGTGTTCGCATTTTGTAACTTTTCCATTACGGAAAAATAGCAGACTTTGTAGAAGAAAATATGAAAAAAGCTGACTTACTTTTTCTACTTCCGTTCACTAATTCGTTATGGCACCAAATACTTTGTGGCCACATTCATGTGCAAGTGTATCAAGTTCGTACTTTTTCTCGCATGACTTGCTGAAATTAACGAGCTGCTGGAATTTGGCACAGGTCTGGCTTATACAGTACGGAATATCGGTATTTTTAAACCAGAGTACAATGTCCGCTTTTCTGTGATTTGTTTTCTCTGTGACAGGTGAATTATAACTGGCGTTGTTCATTACAATGACCGACTTCAGGGCAACGAATGGCAAGAACTTACAACGGGCAAAGTTCTAAGATCTCATTTTTAACAGTGTAGTCCATCTACCAGAGTACGCCTCTTGATGTCGGTTCCCGGAACTTTACGTTGACAGATACTGGCTCAGCCGACCAAATCAGCGTTGCAGAAAATTCTGCTAAATACCTGCGTAGCAAAGGTCGCACAATTCGAACTTGGAGGCAGTAACTAAAAGTTCGTAAAGATATCGCTCGTTGCGGATTCTACAGAACTTGCTCGAAAATGTTTTAAATTAATTAGGCTTTATTGCCTCCAAAACAAGTTGTACATGGCTATCGAGTCCATAATTTTGATGGAAGTTAACGATGTTTTACTACAAGTTCTCCACACGAAAGCAGCCAGAAGGTTACTAATCTGACCCCACTGATTTTAACGTTCCGTACAGTTACTGACCCAAAGCTATTCGCGAGTTACTACAGCAAGTCCATCAGTGGTCTTCTTAGAAAGAAGTGCTCGCCATACTGTCTCGTGATGTTTACGAAACACACCATACGGAGTTTGAAGAACGACAAGAAAGTTCACACGCAAATAACTTCCACACTAATCCGCTGAAAATTCCAAGCATTCACCAAACCGTTCAAAACTGAAGTCTCTTTACGTGTGTGAAACGAGAACCAACAGAATGCAAGATTTCCTTCATCTCGGTACAAATTTGTTTCGCGCGGTTTAACGTAGATCTGTACAGAAGACGGTTCACGAGCGGCTCCAGAGGTACAGAAACTGTAGCACAAAGCACTACACAAAGCACGGGTAATGCTTACTTGCTATTGGCTGACGATATAGGCTGCCATTCGGAACATCTCTAGCCCTCAAATACTAGCGGTAATCATTCAGTCATCAAATATGTTCATAAACAGAAAATTATAGCGCAAATTCTGTACTTGCGTAACCAAATTTAATTTCAATAAAACAAGGAAAGGTTTATCCTCAGAAATTAAATACTAATTGATTTAATAACTAACTTTTCTTCTGGCTTCCTTTATACACAAGCATACACACTAGGACAAACGTTACGTACTTCACATAACTCCTGACTGCACAAGAACATCCCCAAGCATACATTTTACATAGTTTTAGTAAAACAGAACAAACACACTTGACGTATGCCCTCCATAGATTCACCCTCTCTCTACAACATTCACACAACAAAACATAACTAAATAACCATTCTAAAAGTGATTACTATTACGTCAGCAGCTATTGAAATGAACGCAAAGAAAAGTCCGTGAACTGAGTCTTTTTCGTTGCTGTTTCAGTTGCTACTATAGATGAATACATTCCAGTCACCAGCACAGTTTCGTAACACTAGAAAAGTTATTATGGTTTTAGGAAAAATTTCACATATCGAAAATTGTTGAAGATATTGAACTGAGATTATTACAGTATAGTTGTATTATTAACACAATCAATATAGTTCGGCACGTAGAGTATGAAAAAGACCGACGAAAATTTAATACTACTTCTTTAGATTCATAGGGAATGTACACGTGGCAATCCGCCAGTATCATCACTCATTTTCCAGTAGCTTTCTCTGGAATGATTTCGTTTATCCGCGTTTCAAGGTAATACACTCTCAAAATTCCTTCTTCTCTTATTTCGGGTGTAGTGCTCAATAGTGTGCTTCGTGTTCCAGTTATATTACGTCTTTCCATTAAAAAGTTTTTCCACTTTTGCTTTTAACATATTTGAAACCAAGGTCTTTCAAATTCTTTGCATTTGTGAAGCGCTATCTTTGAAGCCAGTTTTCTCATGCATTATTGCAATATGTTTTTGTGAAGTCGGATATTGACCATTTATAAACATTTAAAATACGGAGCGCCTTAAAACATCCTTGTTAAAACCATCCATCTGTATTATGGGGTTTGGATGCTTTCCAGGCAGCACGAAACCAACTTTTCCTGACGTTTCTACAGCTTCTATACTTTCGTTTACGATCCGCTATACAGTTCTCTTGGCGACACCACATGATATTACAGTGTTCTTGTGTCTTGAAAATGTCAAGAATCAGTCCCGGTTTCCGATTCAAGTTTGAAGAAGCCGTGAAAGTGGTAAATAATCCCTATTCGTTTTCTGAAGTAATTTATGTAGTCAATAGACATGTTTATTTGGAAATCGTGCTATCACATTTATGTATACACATTCACAGTGAAGCCCACAGTTGAATTATTACAAGAAAGCGACATCAATAATCGATAATTCGGACGCTCTGTGAATCAAATTGCATTTTCCCGAAGTACAGCAACACTGCAGCCAAGAGAGAGAGATTCTCAAATTTGCGACTAGGTATTCGGAAAGAGAATGAATTTTACTGGCTGCCATTGGTTACTGGTGGGAGATGGGCAGAACGTCTGAAAACTGGGACACCTTCCTAGGGCAGGTGGACTATAGTCACTGATGCAATCAGTAAACACAAACTTTGGCTGGAATGTGACTCACAGGTGTACGGGTGTTTGTATGATTGAAAATTTCTTTTATTAACTAAAAAAAGTGTTACTACAATTTGTAGCGTGCCATGAATCGGAAGATGTCTCAGTGGATCATGTCCAAAGGCCGCAAATAGAACTAAAAATCAATAAAACAAACTATACTTCGAATCAGTCTCAGCATCACAATACCTACTACCACAAAATATTATTTTTGGAGAAGAATTATGGAGAACAGAGTACTTGAAAAGGACGAAATTCCCGCGTAGGAAGCAATGACGATGCGAACTTGCAGCATGCTCAAATGGTTCAAATGGCTCTGAGCACTATGGGACTTAACTGCTGAGGTCATTAGTCCCCTAGAACTTAGAACTACTTAAACCTAACTAACCTAATGACATCACACACATCCATGCCCGAGGCAGGATTCGAACCTGCGACTGTAGCGGTCGCGCGGTTCCAGACTGTAGCGCCTAGAACCGCTCGGCCACTCCGGCCGGCTACGGCATGCTGCAGTATTTGCAGGGCAGCAACTTGTACTAATCAGTTCAATGGAGAAACAGATAAAGTTCGAAATACTACAACAAAAAAAAACAAGTAAATGAAAGTGAAATTGGCAAGTTTGGCTGTTTGTCCGTTGTAGCAACGTTAATGGCCTGTCGATGTGTAATGCAATGTACTTGTTTCGCATAACATGCTTGAGTAGTAATATTTTTATATTTAGGAACTATACGAAACACAGTAATGGCGCTTTGATCGACAGGAAATAAAGTTAAGAATAGGCAACTACGGAGAATGCCTGTAATGGGAGTGGTGGTTACGCTCTCTGGTCCTGACCTCTAAAAATGTAGCTCTGCCGTATGGACAGCCTCATTCTGTTTCGTAGTTCGCTTTTTATGACCTCGTTGTTTCTTTTATTTTGAATTTAAAGCACCACCGCCCAAGGGGACTATTCTAGCGAAACGTTCATGCAGGCATGACATCCACATTTAAAGCACTAAACGGGACAAAAGAATCCATTGTCGATGCATTAACTGAATAGAACGTACATGTGTCGTGACCAGAACACACATTTCAATACTGAAAAGCACAGCGGCAGTATTAATACCATGGTACACGCATACGAACAATCTGACCTGACTTATTTTAAAAGAATCAGTGAACAGAAGAGGTCACATGATTTAGTATGTTTACCTCATTCGAACCTCTTCAGGTCAGTCACATTTATAAGGTTAATGCAACTGTATGCGTGACAATACTTTTAGAATAAGACACACTATTTTTTTATATGAATGTGTCGCTTTTCTCCTTTCGGACATTCACATTACTGATTCGCCTCGAGGAGGAATGAACCTACAACGTACAGTGCGGATGCAGAATATCGTTCAACCTCCGGCGGGAATTTAAAAGTTAGCGAGCATGGGTGTCTTGCACTGGGAATTGCGGTTAGGCGGCCCTGGGTGGGAATGTGAATCGGCCAGGGAGTGTTCCAATATAGTCTGTGCATCTGCGATATTCACTGTATCCGGATTTCAGGCTGGATTTAGAAGCCGAACTCTGCGGTCTCGTGCTGTGTTTCCGCCTGCGACGCGCACAGCCTGCCATGTTTACTTTGGCGATATAGAATCCACTTTCTTGTGAGCGGGAACATGCTTCAGCAAAGCAACGTTTCGTTTCACTTTTGACAATGAATATACACGACGAAAAGCGCTGGAACTACACTCATGCTCATAAATTAAGTAGAATGCTGATATATGGTGAAACAACGCTCTGGCGGGCGGTTTGCGGGTTTAAATCACCTAGGTGTGTGACCACGCAGTGCATTAGACCTGCGGTCGCCGCACGGTGGCGCTGGCAGCAGTCCACCCACGCAGAGGAGTGCTGGTGCAAGTCAGAGTACGGTGCAGCGAGCAGGTGTGCAGACGTTTTCAGACGTGCTAATGGTGACTGTGTGTTGAAAGTGGATCAAAGAACACATATTGATGACGTTATGAGGGGTAGAATACTAGGGCGACTGGAGGCTGGTCAAGCACAACAGGTCGTAGCACGGGCCCCCTGTATGTCCCAAAGTGTGTTCTCAAGATTATGGAAACGATTCCAGCAGACAGGAAATGTGTCCAGGCGCTACAGTACGGGCCGTCCACAGTGTACAACACCACGAGAACTCACCATCAGGGGCCGCAGACGGTCACGGAGTACTGCAGGTAGCCTTGCTCGGGACCTTAGCGAAGCCACTGGAACAGTTGTCTCCAGACACAGTCTACAGACGACTAAACAGACATGGTTTATTCGCCTAGAGACCTGCAAGGTGCATTCCACTGACCCCTGGTCACAGGAGAGCCCGTAAAGCCTGGTGTCAAGAACGCAGTACATTGTCATTGGAACAGTGGTCACAGTTTATGTTCACGGACGAGTCCAGTATAGTCTGAACAGTGATTCTCGCTGGCTTTTCATCTGCCGTGAACCAGGAACCAGATACCAACTCCTTAATGTCCTTGAAAGGGACCTGTATGGAGGCTGTGGTTTGATGGTGTGGGGTGGGATTATGATTGGTGCACGTACACCCCTGTATGTCATTGACAGAGGATCTGTAACAGGTCAGGTGCATCGGGACATCATTTTGAACCAGTATGGAGTGGTCTGCCTGTTCTCCAGACCTAAACCCCATCGAGCACGTCGGGGATGCTCTCGGTCGATGTATCGCTGCACTTCTTCAAACCCCTACGACACTTCAGGAGCTCCGATAAGCACTAGTGCATGAATGGGAGGCTATATCCCAGGAGCTGCTCGACCACCTGATCCAGAGTATGCCAGCCCGTTGTGCGGCCTGTGTGCGTGTGCGGGGTGATCATATCGCATATTAATGTCGGGGTACATGCGCAGGAAACAGTGACCTTTTTGTAGCACATGTGTTTCGGGACGGTTTCCTCAACTTATCACCAATACCGTGGACTTATAGATCTGGGTCGTGCGTGTTCCCTATGTGCCTATGCTATTAGCGCCAGTTTTGTGTAGTGCCACGTTGTGTGGCAATTATCCTTAATTTATGAGCATGAGTATATTAGGAATACATCTTTCCATTCTTAGTAGTGTCGTATAGGTAAAGGTTGCTCACAATGCGGTGTGTGACAGGGTCCTGAAACCTGCTTAACACGGTCTCCGGTTTTGTCACGCTGACGGAAACGTCGGCGCGGTTACGGTGGCGCATGCGGGCTTCGGCTTCGGTACCTTTGCGTGTGTGACCTGCCTTTCGAGCTGCCGGCGGAAGAAGCCATAGCAGCCTCAGGCGCTACGGCGTAGTTCACGGTCATTCCGCAGAACACCAGGTGCAGTTCAACAAGTACCCTGTCTTAAACGGGATGCGTCCGATTACGATTGATCTTCGTTGTCAAGTGCCGTGCTATTTAAACATCAGTGGGTGTCGCTGGGTCCTATGTGTCTGCCAAGGAACGTCGTCTCCGTTTGGAATGCCTGCAATGGAGCATCACAAAACTGCCGCCCACTGAGACGCGGAGAGAGACCCCCCCCCTCACAATCGATGTTTTCTGTCACCTTCGTCCCCCTCCCCCCCCCCCTCCCATCGGTCTTCTCTGTCACCTTCGTGTCGGCCCTCACTTTGCCGCTCACCGGTCGACCACCGGCAGAGACGCTGTCACAGTGGCAGTCCCTCCGACGGAACAGAGGTGCCTTCGTCCCTCCCTCCTCCTATGCCGATGCCGTGACGGACGTTTCGATGGAACATTCAATACCCACCGTTCCTACAACGATTTTGGTGCCGGAACGTCGGGAATCCCCGCTGTCTTCCGATAATGAAGGTCGGACGTGCCAGCAGCGGTCGCCAAAGAAGCGCCAGCGGCGGCGGCACGCGACCTTTGACCGGGGTGCCTCGCCTCCCACTCATGGTCCAGTATTCGATCGCCCTGGTGACACTTCGGTGACTTCTCAAGATGAAGAGGTCCGCAGTACTCCTTTGGCAGACGGACCAGTTGTTACGAGTGCGATACCTGCGCAAACCGACAGTCTGATAAAACTTCGCTGCACTGGTGGCTCGACTGTGAGGAATCATCGGACCTTGCGCAGGTGCCTGCGGCATCCGCGACGGAGGAACAAGCGCATGGCGACAGCAGTGGACTCCAGGGACACCTGGCGACAGGCGCTGCAGGCTGCCCCCCTTCTCTTCCCTACGGCGGGATTCTCCCATGCGGACGGCCGCAGACGTACCGAGCCCAATATGGCAAAATTCGTTCTACTTCACTTTTAACATCAAATTGAACTGCAAATTAATTAAATTGTGACAGCTGGTCGATTTATAACCTTAATCTACTGTTAGGCTAAGTGGTTTATGACCCCCTGAAAATCCCCCCCCCCCCCTCTCCCTCTTCTGCCCTCACACCTTGGTGGAATTTCAAACCCTCTGCCTTTTTCTGGTACAAGCACAATTTTGATATAATTTGAAATGACTTAACCCCTTTCAGCGGTGCTCCGGCTCATGTTTGTGCCGTTCATAGGTTGGCGTCGTCTATTCGGATTGTAACCTCTAGTTTTCTTAGTTCGTTCACTGGCGCCACTACGTTTGCTCGCTTTGTCCGTCCGTGTGCGGCAGCAGCGCCGTTTATCGATAGCGAGTACTGTGGTATTATCCTTGAAACGACCTCTAGTATTTCCGGGTCGTCATGTTGGAGGTCAGTGGGGGACGGAGCAGCAGTGGGGTCCGACAGCGCCAGTATTCGCCGATGGAGCTGGCGATATATGCACTGCCCGATGGAAGGAAGTGGTCGCGAGAGTGCACGACCACATCGAGGTCAGGATTCACGAGTTTAAGTTGAATGGATCGTTATATTCGAGTAGTGCAACTTTCACTTGTGTGTGTGTCTGTCCGATGAAGCGAGTTCATGCCATTAAGTTGTCAGTTGACGGTTTTACACTCCGACGTTTCCCATGCCTGACGTGATTGGCAACGATCCATGGTTGGTCTTTCGGTCGGTCGTCTCAGTGGACGAGGTGTATCAGGTCTTTCGACCGTTTCTGCGTTCTTAGCGTTCATGTCTACGTACAGTTCGTCTTGTTGCTGTGTAGAGACTGTTTAATCATTGTTCGAGTTGTTTGTGGAATTGTCTTTTGCGGTTCCATGAGTCAGATTTTGAATAGGCAGTTTGGTCTTAACCCTGTCTGCGTACTAGGATTTGGTGTAGCCAACTTGTGTAATTAAATTCTCGTCAGTTGACGAAGTTAACTCTTATTATACTATGGTGTTGGTTATCGCAACTTCGGTGGATTTTGCGAGTGTGTTGGTCGGCGTTTAAGCTGTCGCTAGTTTGAGTTGCCATTCCGTTAAATTAGCATAACTCTTGGCTGCCTGTCTCACGGCTTACGCAGCTGTAGGGACTTTTCTGAGGTCGATCCTTGGAGCACTGTCTATGGATCACTCACTTCTTATTTGGTCTGATTGTGTCAATTGTTTAAAAATAATCTTTTGTTTAAATTATTCCTATTACTTGTGGCCTTCATCCGACAAATAATTTTGAATTTTTTCTTAATAAGGCCTTCAGCCGTCAGTGTAGCTTGTGTTACAGTCATTTTTTCAAAAAAGTGACTGTTTTGAACAAATTATTTCCTTAAAGAAAGTGTATGTGTTTACTGTGCAACCATCTATAACTGATAATGCCCAGTTCACACCTTTTCCTGCTTTCCCTAAGTCCCACGTTTCACCCTTCCCCTCTGAGAAATCCCATAGCCCTCTCCTTTCCTCCCACATTTCCCCCGTTCTGCTATATGGGAATTGGTAGGAAAAAGACTCACTCTGTGCTGCGCTGCTAGACAGGAAGGACACTGCGTAGCTTATTTTCTGTATTTTTGGTGCTACTTTGTTGGAAATTGGCTTGAAAAACTCAGATCCTCCTCTCCCCTCCATCCATTTGGAAAAATGGCGAGAAAATCTCAGTCTGTGCTGAGCTGTTGAACTGAAAGGTGCAATTATTACCTTGTCCAGCAACTACATGTCCTAATTATTTAGTTACAACGCTGCACGTTGGAAGTGTTGGCTTGTTGCAAAATTTTTTGCGTGTGTGCTGACTTTGATGCGCAGGGATTGAATGAGCTAGTGCATAATGCTACCACCAGAAGATGTCCACACCCCCCACCCTCGTCCCCTCCCTCCCCACCACTGTCAGACAAAATTGGCAGGAAATATCGCTCAGTTTGTGTTAAGATGGTGGACTGGAATATCCCATGACAGAAAATCCATCTACCTTGCACACGGAATAGTAATATTATCGTTATTTATAAAATTCAGTCTCCATACCAATATTCAGGGGTTGGATCTCTTTATTTTGCGAGAAAAAGCTCATCATTCTCTGCTGTTCATTTAATTTTGGAAGATGCAGTCTTGTATACTACATCTAAAAGAAGTAAGTAAATATGTAAACAGTTTGCTTTTTTCCAGTCACGAGATAAATACGAGGCCTGTTCAGAAAGTAAGCTCCGATTGATTGCCAAATTGAAACCACAGTGAACATCAGAAATGTTTTACTTGTAACAATTAGCTACACCTTTCAGCTACTTCTCTACGTAGTCGCCGTTCTGACTTAGACTTTTGTCATAGCGTTGTACTAACTTTTCAATAGCCTCATCATAGAAGGCCGCCGCCAGTGCTTTCCGCCAATTCTCCACGCTGGCCTACACCTCGTCTGTATCAAAATGTTGTCTTCAAAGACAGCGGTTCATGTGACCAGAGATGAAACTCAGGGGGAGACAATTGCGGACTGTATTGTGGGTAATCTCACATTTCCATTTGAAAACGATGCAGGAGCATCTTCATTGCCCCTGCAGAATGCGGCTGAGAATTGTCTTGAAGAAGAAACAGCACGACAGTTATGTAATGTTAGCTGCATAGCTTCAGGCGAAATTTCTCACCAGGCCCTCGTACTTGGCGGCAGACACTATTTTCTAGACATCTTTACGCACTCACTGCGAGCTCAGAAATGAGAAGAGCGACGTGATGCTAACTGGGGTTATAGTAGAGACACTACCCAACACATCTGTGCAAAGCTTTATCGGATTTTCATAGTCGTTTCCATTTCGCGACCGATCGGAGCTTACTTTCTGAACGCCCCTCGTACTATTATGAAATCACACTCATACAGACCGTGCTATACATAACTGGCTGAAAACTACTGGTCACGTCTTCACGCACGCCACACTGCACTGCATCGTATGTGCCGGACATCCGGCAACCATTTGAGCCCAAGTGATGGACTGAGAGGTGCTGGTCGCCTGTGCAAGAGTTCATGATACCAGATGCTGACAGTTTCCTTTGAAATTTGATACCAGACTATCTTCCCGCTTTGTTTACAAGCACGCACCTTCCACGCCAGGTCTCTGGAAGTAACTGTTCCGTGTGCTCGCCCTGCTGTGCAGATACTGACAGAGCTAGTTCACAATAATCCCAAAAAATGGTTCAAATAGTTCTGAGCACTATGGGACTTAACTACTGAGGTCATCAGTCCCCTAGAACTTAGAACTACTTAAAATTAACTAACGTAAGAACATCTCACACATCTATGCCCGAGGCAGGATTCGAACCTGCGACAGTAGCGGTCGCGCGGTTCCAGATTGTAGCGTCTAGAACCCCTCGGCCACTTCGGCCGGCACAATAGTCCCATCCCTCCAATCCTCCCCTCCCCTCCCCCCTCGCCCTCTGTCTACTTCCTGTCAGAAAAACCATCAGTTAGCGGCAAATCTTTGACATTGATACCTGGGAAATTTCTTTAAAAACATATGCGCTCTCTCTCTCTCTCTCTCTCTCTCTCTCTCCCCCTTCCCCTCTGCCCCCTCTCTAAAGTGACTACTTTCTGTCGAAGGAGCATCTTTCGCATGCCACTGGAAACTGTACTAAACCCTCTTTTGCTCTGAATGAAGCAGCAGATACCTTGTAAATCCCTAGCCTTCACCAAAGTGCTAGGCTGTGGAAGTCTTGGCTATAGTCCTTTTGCTCTTCCCCCACTCAGTCAAATTGATTGACTAATTAATTAAATCTATACCCTCTGCGTGGGACAATTTTTCCTTACTTCCTAATCGTGAATACTAGGACTGGCATATTTGGCAGGGAATTTTAGGGCTATCCACAATCAACCCTACTATACTCTTCCCCGATTCTGGACTTTCCTTGCATCGTTTTGGTAGATACTGGCACAGTTACGTCGTTTGAGGAAAATTCATTACTTTGGATGGAGTTGAAATTGGTAGAGATAATTTAAAATTTCATATCAGCTCCACTATGTAATTAAACAATTTGCAGGAGGCACCGCAGGGATATGACTGGAGTCTGTTCGTAATATCATAATCAGAAAAATATAAACTGATCAATCGGGAATTCGACGTCGCGATTGGAAGCAGTGCTCTATAAAATGATAGTTGTAACTTCAAATTTCGGCGGGAATTTAGGCTGTCAAATTAGTTTTATTTCCGGCCACCTACAGGTCTGCAACTTTATTTTTTAAAGCTCTATAGAATTAACAAATTGGTTCTGTGTGCTACACCAGAAACATGGAGGGGAAAGGGTCTACTGTGGAAAAGGGTACAACGAATCTACCTTTATTTCAATAAAGACCACTCCGTCTTTCCGTTGTAATTCAGAGTCCATTGGATGTGTCGACAAGCCCTCAACGCCACTCACAGTACCCGTCACCAAATGGACAGGGCACTTTGTAAACATATACTTAAATTACGATCCATTTAGCAGTAACTATCACAGCTACTATAGATGGAGATCGTGAGCACATCCATAGGCCACTGCTGCGTGTTGGCGATGCCAGCAACTGCCTGCCCTTCTTCCGGCACCCACATAATGGTCGCTCCAGACCCTCAGAATTCGGAGAGAGTGCCAGCTGTCAACCAAACCATTTACGCGGGGAATAATAATCGGCTAGCGCAAACACTCGCCATATTGAATCTTGTCAAATTTCTACTTAAAAATCGGAGAATACTCGCAACAGACGCGATAGCGAGGACTGCCCTAAACCTACTGAGTATTAGCTTGCTATTCGCCCACCCAGAGGACGACGTGCTAAGTTCAAGTGTGCTCTCGTACCTTATCTGACCAGTTCGGAAAGCTCAGTGTCAGCTCGTGCTAAGACAGAAATGTCCATTCGTTTCACCCATCAGCTGCCTCCGCCAAACGCCCAAATACCAAGCAGAGATATCTTAGGAAACAAGCCACATGTTTATCAGTTTAATTAAAATTAAACAGTGGGATTGCAGCACCAATTTGGTGACATTTCACAATGAGAATAGTATAGAATATACCTCCTCCTGTCACTCTGTAGATATCAATTTCCCATGGAATCTACACTGAAGAGCCAAAGAAACTGGTACACCCGCCTAATATCGTGTAGGGCCCCCGCAAGTATGCAGAAGTGCCGCAACAGGAGGTGACATGGACACGACTGATGTCTGAGATGGTGCTGGACGGACTGACACCATCAATCCTGCAGGGCTTTCCACAAATCCGTAAGAGTACGAGGGGATGGAGATGTCTTCTGAACAGCGCGTTGCAAGGCATCCCAGATATGCTCAATAATGTTCATGTCTGGGGAGTTTGATGGCCAGCGGAAGTGTTTAAACTCAGAAGAGTGTTCCTCGAGGCACTCATGTTTCTCCCACCATCAGCTATCCCCCTGCACTTCAGTGATAGCTTACTCTCCTATCATTATTTCCCATATAGGGCTACTGGCTAGAGTGACAGGAGCAACTTTTCGGTGCCTCACTAATACGGAAATTTCCTCTCCACATCCAGCAGGCATTCGTTTGTAGGTCAGCAGGAGGCCACGCCCCTGCACTTCAATGACAGCTTGCTGTTCTGTCATTATTTCCCATTTAGTGCTATTGGCTACAGTAATGACGAAAATGTCTTCCCCACCTCCAACAGTTATTGAGGAGGCTGGATGGAGCTACTATCTACTGCTCGATCAATGGCAACTCAAATTGTTTGAGTAAACCATATTTCACATTGCATATAAAATAATAGTCTTACATCCATCCTACCCAGCAGCCCAACACAGACTTAGTCCTTTCCCAGCCAATTTCCAAACATGGGAAAGAAGGGGGGGGGGGGGGCTGATGGGAGCGGAGAGGGCCAAAAGCGGCCACTGGTGGTGGTGTTGTGAATTAGGTCACTTGGTCTCACGATCTCGCAGTTAACACACAAAATTTGATATTCCTGCCAACAAATTTTAATTTATCGCTATTTCTTTGCCAGGCCACTACCTTGGATTATGTCACAGGAGGGTAAGGGCTGGCTGTTCCCTGTAGGAGACCCCCATGTCTACTGGGGAAAACCAATGTAATCATCTGGGAGTGGGGGTTATTAATTGATCATATAACTAATTTGCATAATTAATTTCATATTGACTGGGTAAAACCAAAGTCATCATCTGGGAGTGGGGGTAATTAATTGATCAGATAATTAATTTGCATCGTTAATTTCATATTGAAGTTCTCCCAGAAATCTCATTGTCTGGGCCAAAATTAGTAGGGCAATGTCTGGATGGTATTAGTGTGTTGTTTGGCCATTTAAATGGATTACAGGAAAACGTTAAGGAATTACATCAGCGTATGAAGGCTTTCACGACCGGATGACATATCTTCTGGTAAACCTTTCGGGATGTAAGGTCGTGGTCCATGAAACTCTTCAGCTCCTAACGTTTCGTCCAGAGCTGCGCTGGACATCTTCAGAGGGGTGTTTCTCCTCCGGTGAGTCTTGCCGACTGACGGGTCGGACTATTTTTTCCTTTATTGAGTTTCGATTCCCCCTAAAGGGGGCGGGCTGGCAGCAGCTTATTACGCCGCTCTTCAGCCTACAGAATTTGTTTTAAAAAGATGAAGATAAGAAAAAATAATAACAGTTGGCGATAAAATCGGTGACTTACAGCTAAAATGGCAGAAAATGCTGGACCTTAAAACATAAAATACAGGGTTGACGATGCTAATAAAATACACAGGAAGCAGAAAAATAATAGACAGACAATTAAAAAACACGGCGACAGTCTGGGTTCTGTTCGCAAGAGATATAAAAGGCACACCCAGCAACAGCATGATTTCCGTTCGCAACACTGTGGAAAGACGCACAACACTGAACACTCACTTAAACACTGCACTAAAAAGTTGGCACAAATATGACATACCACACCCGAGAGCAGGTGGGGGAAACTGGTCAGATGACAGGAAAAAAGGCGGGGGGGGGGGGGGGGGGAGGAAGGAACGGGTCGGACGTCTGAGAGCGACTTATATATCGTAGAAAGTGGGCGTGGCCAGAATTACTCGTGATATGCAGAGATAATCTTTGTCAGAGATAAAACTTAACTATCGATCGTGATCTCGTCACGGATAAAACTGTCTAGTAATTCTGTAGTGCTACTGTCCAAATATCACTAAGTTTCATGGTCCCTTCTTTTCGATTAAAATTATCCCTATGTTTATATATTTCAATTGCTTCTCTACAAAGCCGTGGGTAATAGTTCGTCATCGTAGATAAAATTTTTGTTTCGGAAAACTTCACTTGATGATTTCCTGACTGAAGAGCGTGTTCTGCTACAGCCGATTTATCTGTTTTCCCTAATCGGCAAAGACTTCTGTGTTCTTTTAACCGTGTATTTACGCTTCTTTTTGTTATTCGAATATAAACTTTACCACATATACACGGAATTTTATTCTCCTACGTATGAAATAGCAAGATATCTAGCAACTTGTTTACAACCATATATTGGAAAATCTGACTCATATATAAAGGACTCACGTCACTTTATAGAGAAAATTGAAGGTTTAATTCTGACTCCTGAAGATATTTTAGTAAGTTTTTATGTAGTACCTTTATTTACTATGATTCCAGTTAACGAAGTTATGGATTTTGTAACGGATATTTTTCCAGAAGATCTGACTGCTCTTTTCAGACATTGTCTTACTTCCAGTCAGTTCCAGTGGAATAATGAATTTTATGAGCAACTTAATGGGGTACCAATGGGTAACCCATTGGGTCCTGCAGTAGCTAATTTCTACATGGAGAAATACGAACAGTCAGCCTTGGAAAAAGCAGGTAAGAAACCATCTCGCTGGTATCGATATGTAGACGATACATTTGTGGTCTGGCCACATGGTAGAGAAGCCTTAGACGAATTTTTTGATTACCTTAATAATATAAATCCAAGAATCCAGTTTACCATGGAGAGAGAAAATGGCAACAAAATACCGTTTTAGGATGTTTTAGTTATGAGACCGACAGATGGAAGATTGAAACAACAGATTTTTAGAAAAACAACGCACACAGACAGATACTTACATAAAAACTCTAACCACCATCCACAACAAAAGAGAGGTGTGATTAAAAGTCTCGTTAACAGAGCCAGACGGATTTGCACGCCGGAGTATCTAGACGCCGAATTAAAACATCTGAAGCACGCTTTTGAGAAAAATGGCTACTCAAAGAAAGAAGTAAGCAGAATTCTGTACCCAAACAACAAAAAGGCTTAGGACAAGCCCGAAAAGCGATGGAAGAATACAGTTTCTCTCCCTTTTATAAAGAAAGTAACGGATCAGATTGGAAAGATTTTAAGTAAACATGATATTAGACCCGTTTTTAGACCAACGAAGAAAATTTGTCATGTTCTCCGGTCTGCAAAGGTTAACGCGCTCCTCTATCAGCCAGTGGCGTATATAAAATTCCGTGTATATGTGGTAAAGTTTATATTCGAATAACAAAAAGAAGCGTAAATACACGGTTAAAAGAACACAGAAGTCTTTGCCGATTAGGGAAAACAGATAAATCGGCTGTAGCAGAACAGGCTCTTCAGTCAGGAAATCATCAAGTGAAGTTTTCCGAAACAAAAATTTTATCTACGATGACGAACTATTACCCACGGCTTTGTAGAGAAGCAATTGAAATATATAAACATAGGGATAATTTTAATCGAAATGAAGAGACCATGAAACTTAGTGATATTTGGACAGTAGCACTACAGAATTACTAGACAGTTTTATCCGTGACGAGATCACGATCGATAGTTAAGTTTTATCTCTGACAAAGATTATCTCTGCATATCACGTGTAATTCTGGCCACGCCCACTTTCTACGATATATAAGTCGCTCTCAGACGTCGGACCCGTCAGTCGGAAAGACTCACCGGAGGAGAAACACCCCTCTGAAGATGTCCAGCGCAACTCTGGACGAAACGTTAGGAGCTGAAGAGTTTCATGGACCACGACCTTACATCCCGGAAGGTTTACCAGAAGATAATTATATCAGCACCAGGACCATTCATTCCAACTGTAATACATGTCCACTGGAGCTCTTAACTCGAAATTGTTGCGTGCAACTGTGGGTGACTGGGGAAAGTTGGAAAAGGTTCAAAAACGGATTTTGGAAACCAGAGCTTGCTGTGAAGAGGCTCAGGATAATTTCACTGAACTTTCCAGGGCTTTTCTGAATGATAAGTACAATTCAGAATTTACATGTCTGACATGTTTTGTCTGACGGATATACTGTTCGATGTTTTGCAAAAGAACTCACTGAATGCTATCTATTGCACATCTAAAATAAAGCTTACGTCTGATTTGCTAAGAAACAGTATTTTTCGTTTAACTTTAAAGAGTTCAGCAAACTGAGAATATGCGTCTATCACGAGAGTACAATTCCTTCTGTCCGGAAGAATGTGTTCAGGTGTAGTGAGCGTTGTATTGCTAAATTTAAGACCAGCTGCGGATGGAAATTGAGGAGAGATTTCGCGATTCTGAAAAAATGAAGTTTGTATGCCTTACCAATACACCAAAATTCGAAGAAAACCGCTCATATTTCCCTTCTAGTGCACTTGAAAACATGCAAAATTCCTTTGGGCCTGTATTCTGCAAGACACAAAGGTTAACAAAGGAACTGTTTTATATGCCTATGAGAAAGATTCCCGCCGGAAAAATTTTAGAAATTCTTAATGAATATAAAGACATTTTCACGAATACATAGAAAATTTTCTCTTCTACAACGGCATTTGTGGAACAAAGCTTTAGTTGCTTGATGCGTATAAAAACGTATCTGAGGACTGCAATTGCAGAAAAGAGACTTTCCTTACTAGCGAATATTTCAATTCAGATAGATCTTCCTAGCGCAGTTAATAAAAACACAGCCATTTTATGAATGCGGCCTTAAAAGTCCGGAGGATTGATTTGGTATGCAAGAAAGTTCGACTATCAAGATAAGCTCGTATAAAAACAGGTATATATTGCGTGCCTGGTAACTCTTCAGCTGACTGCCTAGCCACGAGCTGACATTGCCTTGTATGGCATTCAATGGTTTGTAAACCACTGACAGGGGAAACTCCCTCTCAGATTTAGTGGTAAGAGGGCCGTGTGGACTGCCCGTCAAAAACTGAACGCAGGTCAAGCATGGAAACAGGAAGAAGGTGTACTAACTGTGAAAAAAAAGCAAAATAGAATCGGTGAACGTTCCAAAGACAACAGCCGTAAAATAGGGCAATTGTAACAGCCACGGTGTCGGCGTTAAGTGGCCACGGTGGTGGACGAGACGTGTTCCAAGCTTTCTCGTGCCAATGACTAATTTTTTTTATTTCACTGTTCGCTGTATTCAAATTTGTGTCTGTATCGTGGTGTAACGTACGTTTTCACCAGCGAGGTGTAAGAAAGGGACCTAAAATTAAAGTTGATTCTGCACAACGAAATTACCAGCAGCAAGGAAGTGGCTTTCGAATGGGAACCGAAAATGGTTGATGACAAGGTGCCAAGTCAGCCGAATTCTCCACCGGAATGCATATCTGGTGCGTCAAATACGGCTTTAGTGACAGTACGCGTGTATTATGACAGGAGTCTCTTATAGACGCACCTAATTTGTACATTTGGTGAGTGAGTGAGAGAGAAGTCTCCTTGCCCGAATTAAGTGTTCGTATGACTGTGAATGTGATCACTCCCAAGGAAATGATGAAAACATAACAGTTTGTCACATAAACTGCAACAAATGGAAGCGACAGTATCATAAGCACACAATATTCCCCGTGCCCTGTCAAAACGTATGCTTTTAACGTTTCAGAAGTTGCGTTCAGTTTTGTAAATTTTGACTCTTGAATCACTTTGTTATAACATACTTCACACCGGTTTATTTGTTGCTTCCATTTGTGTGAGACGTCTGTGTCGTATCTCTCTTGCTCTCATTAACTTGCGACGGTAATGGATTGTTACCACATGACTCATATTCTATAACTAGTGTATATCATGACAAATGCCAAGATTACAGAAAGAAAACAAACATTTCGATAACCGGGCAGACGGTTCATAATTTTGTGACAAAAAAAAGTAAATGGCACAAGGTAGCTTTGCACACAGTTCGTCTGCTTTGCAGCGCAACGCCGTGACCACACAACCGCGATGCCGTAGCCGTTCCACAGCGCTCGATGTTACATTTCGTGCCCTTGGATCGTTCTTCAGTACACTTTCTTCCTGTTTTCATGCCTAATCAGTTTTTGACGGGGTATCCACTGGGCCATCTTACCACTAAATCTGAGGGGGAAGCGGGGGGAAGTTTCCATTGTGAGAATTTCGAAGATAACTAGCGGATTAAAGAGAGCAGTATCTTTTAAACTGTATAACGACCTACGACGATTAGCCTGTTCCAGAGCCCGCCCAGCTAGCCGCGCAGTCTAAAGCTCATATTAACGATGTGCCTAAACCATACACCTATGCACCAACGCCCCTAACGTTCATACCTGTAACTACAGACTGGTTCACTTCCGACCTATTACACCATCCATATATCTAGCGCGCATGCGGAGCAGCAGACTGTACGCGCGAAAAGAAAATAGATGTTTTGTAAAGTCGTTCGTTCTACCGCGCGCAACTCAAGGGCGACTGTATGATATACTGAAACGTCATACGTTCAAATTATTTGTGAACTCAAGGTTCCTATTTATAGAGAAATTGTTTTCTACCATTATGTATTAAGTAATAGTTTTTCTCTAAAGTAGGTTAGTACTGTTCTGAATTACAGACACAACAGTTTTATATTACGACACTTGATTGCACAGGTATAAGAATATCGAAATTTACATTTATACAGCATATTGCACATGGAGGATCCACATGTTTTTGGAGCCATTGCCCTGGCAGTGACAGTAAATCTTCGGATTAGGGCAGAACGGCGACGAAAACGGAAAGTTAAACGTTGTCGGGATCGACCCTGGCTGACATAGAGGGTGTAAGGCAGGGAAATATATTCACTGTTAATTAACGAACTGAAGCCTGAAGATCCGCAAGAATTTCGTAACTTCGTTAGGATGGAGATGGCCTGTTTCTAGAAGATGCTCTCTATGATAGAAGATGGAAACAAAAAGTGTGACACAGTCATGAGGGAGGCTATCTCACCGTCTAGAGAGTAAGAATTATGTGGTTATGTTTTGTGATCATGCCAGCCTAGATCACTAATAAAATACCGGTGAACGCCATGTTATGTTGCTGGCTGGTTGTAACATTACGTTTCCTGGCGGATGGGGAATCTTTTAAGAGTCTGGCTTTTAGCCACAGAATAGCACAGCACACCATTTCAAAAGTTGTTGAGGATATACGCACTGCAATTTGCATCACATTAAATGACCAGTACTTAGGTGACCTTGTGTTATTTTTCCAAGTTTGGACTATACTCAGAATTTTGCAGTCCTCGTCTGTCGCACTGGGGCAATCTGCAAGGACTTTCTCCCTTTCACTGCCAGTTTCTCTGTCCTGGCATGTTGAAATCAAGCAAGAGGTGCAATTAAATCAAACCAGAACTTTCGTAAACTAAGGCATTACGATACAAATCGAAAACCACCGTATAACATTATATGCATATTCCTCAGAAAGAAACGATTTCCGACTACCTTATTATGATACAGTGGGTCATACATACACCTTTTCTCGCTGTATGCCTGTCTTCAGTCGCTTAATTCCTCTCTCCTCCATTTCATTTCTAGAATACGAAGCTATGAATAGAAAAAATCCTTTCACAAACAGCTAGTATATAAGAGCTTACTGCAAAAAAGTTTCTTTTCTGCGTTTGTGAAACCTGTTTACTGAAAAAAATGCAGAAAATCCCTAACGCCAAAAATCCCCAACACGAACGTCCGAAATTAGCCACTACACGCCTAACAATAACCAAACAAGCAGAAAGCACCGTGGTACACCATTCTGCTCATGCGCGAATTATCGCTGCCTACTGCGCAGGCGCGGATTGACGGCAGTTTAGAACTGCTCTCTATTCCTGCGTGCAGATAATGTGTCTGCTAATTATCGTAGTTTCACCCGTTCTACTGCTAGATGGCTGTCACGATAGACCAGTACCGTTCGCGGCGGACCGTCGTATAATACCGGCTTAATGCGCTGCTTCCCAAGCGGGAAGACGTGCCGGTCTCCGACACGAATCCGCCCGGCGGATTAGTGTCGAGATCCGCTGTGTCGGCCAGCTTGTGGATGGTTTTTTAGGCGGTTTTTCGTCTGCGTCGGCTAATGCGGGCTGGTTCCCCTTATTCCGCCTATGTCGGCGATTTCTGCACAAACAGTCTCTCCATGTACACGTACTCTGCCATGCAAACATCTAGAGCTACACTGATCTGGTATGAGACGTTCCCAGTGGCAGGGCGGCGGGGGGGGGGGGGGGGGGGGGGGGTTCCACTGGGGGCCGAACCTCACAATAACCCTGGGTTCGGTGTGGGGCGGCGGTCGAATGGGTGGACTGCTGTGGCCTGTTGTGTGGTTGTGAACCACTGAGGGCTACGGCGGGACGAAGCCTCTCTGTCGTTTCTCTGTCCCCGGTTCAATACACAATACACAACCCATTCCAGAGACACAGACATACTTACTGCTGGAACATTGGAGACAGTGCTTTCTAGAGAGAGGACTGGTTCAGAGCACAGTGTCACTGGCGCGTAGCTGTCGTGTTTGCGAGCGCCCGTCAAGCCGAAATGTCGCACTGTGTGTGTGTGTGTGTGTGTGTGTGTGTGTGTGTCTTTACTGCCCTGCGGGCGGCCCTGTTTACGTCATGACGAGATGAGATCCGCGGCAGCTGCGGCCGCCTCGCCAACTCCGCGTCGTGAAATTAAAACAACCTCCTGCTACCCTTTCCCCGCCCCCCCCCCCCCCCCCCACCCCTGCCCGCCTTACGAATCCACCCCGCGGCAGCAGTGACGAATGTCGGCCGTGACCGCGGCAGCGCTTCAAATAGCCTCCCATGGAGGTCGACGCCACTGCATCAACCAGCAGAGAAAACAGTGCTGTGGCTGGCTGCAACGCACGTTTTCGTAAGTCCAAAATACACAAACGACAGAATGAGCGTTTAAAACTCATTACTGCTGTATACAGCTATGTTGTTATCTCCCCAATAAACACCCAGATCGCTATGCATCTCGTTGCATATTGACCAGTACATACGATCTGATAGCTGTTCTACTAGAGTGTGTGTTTGATATTGGAGCGAAGTGAGAAACTGGGGCATTGAAACTGATTATGCTTTGGTGCACATTAGAACATATCGTGCTGCACACGATATGTAATAAACATCTTAAACTAGACACATTAAAAAAAGTTTTGCATCACCTCGGTTCCGTGAGTTCCGCAACATGTACAGAAAATTGGAATAGAGATCAACATAAACATCATTTCCGTCCTTTTTGTTACTCGTGAAAACCACATATTGCATGTTGTACCACCATACAGGGAGACCTTCAGAGGTGGTGGTCCAGATTTCTGTTCACACCGGTACCTCTAATACCCAGTAGCACGTCCTCTAGCATTGTTGCATGCTTGTATTTGTCGTGGTACACTATCCACAAGTTCATCAAGACACTTGTTGGTCCAGATTGTCCCACTCCTCAACGGCGATTGGGCGTAGACCCTCAGAGTGGTTGGTGGGTCACGTCGTCCATAAACAGCCCTTTTTAATCTATCCCAGGCATGATCGATAGCGTTCATGTCTGGAGAACATGCTGGCCACTCTGGTCGAGCAATGCCGTTTTGCTGGAGGAAGTCATTCACAAGATGTGCACGATGGCGGCGCGAATTGTCCTCCATGAAGACGAATGCCTCGCCAATATGCTGCCGATATGGTTGCACTATCGGTCGGAGGATGGCATTCATGTATCGTACAGCCGCTACGGCGCCTTCCATGATCACCAGCGATGTACATCGGCCCCATATAATGCCACCCCAAAACAGCAGGGAACCTCCACCTTGCTCCATACGCCGGACAGTGTGTCTAAGGCGTTCAGCTTGACCGGGTTGCCTCCGAACACGTCTCCGACGGTTGTCTGGTTGAAGGCAAACGCAACACTCATCGGTGAAGAGAACGTCGCCAATCCTGAGGAGTTCATTCGGCATTTTGTTGAGTCCATCTGTACCGCGCTGCATGGTGTCATGGTTGCAAAGATGGACCTCGCCATGGACGTCGGCAGTGAAGTAGCTCATCATGCAGCCTATTGCATACAGTTAGAGTCGTAACACGGCGTCCTGTGGCTGCACGTAAAGCATTCTTCAACATGGTGGCGCTGCTGTCAGAGTTCCTCGTTAGGTAGCGGTCATCCACTACAGTACTAGCTCTTTGGCGGCCTGAGCGAGGCATGTCATCGACAGTGCTTGTCTCTCTGTATCTCCTCCACGTCCGAACAACGTCGCTTTGGTTTACTCCGAGACGCCTGGACACTTCCCTCGTTGAGAGCCCTTCCTGGTACAAAGTAACAATGCGGACGCCATCGAACCGCGGTATTGACCGTCTAGGCATGGTCGAACTACAGGCAATACGAGCCGCTTACCCTCTTCCTTGTGGGATGACTGGAACTGATAGGCTGTCGGACCCCCTCCGCCTAATACACGCTGCTCATGCACGGTTGTTTACATCTTTGGGTGGGTTTAGTGACATCTCTGAACAGTCAAAGGGACTGTGTCTGTGATACAATATCCACCGTCAACTTTTATCTTCAGAAGTTCAGGGAACCAGGGTGATGCAAAACTTTTTTTGATGTGTGTATCTTTTAAACCTCGGATGGGATCTATGACACACTCCATTCCGGAAAAAATTGACTGCATATAGCACACTGCGTTCCACTCGTTCTCGTTCCGCCGAGACGATAAAGCGGGGATGAAAAATTGGTAACACCCTTTTATCTCACAAATAGTCTGAGATATCGATACGAGATGTTGGCAAATGACAGCAGACAAAGTCTATTGTCGGCTTCCGTGTGGTTACAGAACATAACGTCCTCACTGAGCCGTGGTAAATATTGCTGTTTTGAAGAGCGCGTCGCAGCGCGTTGCGTGAAGCAGTTGCCCTCCGTTTCTGGCGGTGGCGCCGCTGTGCCAATCGCAGCTTTGGTGTCTCCCTCTGGTGGGAAAGGGGAAAGGTAGCCTGCTCACGTAAATTTAAGGGGGCGCTATGAGCTCGCTAGGGGAGAGTCAGTCAGTCAGAGGCAGTTGGTCGGCCAGGGCAGTCTGTCAGTCTGGGCGAGTCTGGTCAGATGGTCAGCCCAGTTAGTCTGGATCTGTCTGTCGTCCGCATTGGTGAGGCGGTTAGTGTCTGTCGATCGTCCGGAGTGCTAGTATGTGTTAGGCCGCCAGTCTGCTCGAGTTTGCTCAGGCAATGGGCATTGGCGGTTGGATCGATCGGTTGGTCGGTCGCGCACTGGGAAACAAGAGGACTTGTCCGCCTGGAGCGTCGGCGCATGTGAGGTCGCCGCGTCAGTCCAGTGGCCGCGCGGTATAGCGACGGGTAGTGGCTTCGCGGCCGACACGAGAGCAACAGGAGTCAACCCACGACATCGGTGTGGCCGGGGCGAGCTGCGACGCCGTGAGACGGGAGATCGGCGCGCCTTCCTGCGTCCGTTGAAGCGGCTGGCAGCGGATGGTTCGGGAGAGCGTTATGGGGGTGCTGCGCCAGGTCTTTGCCATAAATCGCAGTTATTAAAAGTTAAGTGATTAGAGATATGTTGTTTCAGTTACTTGTTAAATTCTACTTGTGTTCTTGGTCAGTCTCTCTTCCACAGCTTGCTCGTCTGTTTCTCGTCCGCATTTGTTAGGCAGTTAGTGTCTGTCTGTCTGTCTGTCGGTCTGCTGTACGTTAATAGCTGCCTCTGTCATGTTTGTCAGATTCGGTGTTAACGAATTTATTGCTTAATGGCCGAATTCCTGAAATATGTTTTTATCATGTCTATCATCTAGCGAGGGGGTATATGTGTAATGTAGAGCATGTTGTAAGTAAGTTTATGTAAGTCTGTATTTTATAGGTTTTATTTAAATAGTCATTTTAGGTTATAAGGTTGCCACCCTTCCACCGTAAGAGCCCTTAAAAAAGTTCAAATTGCACTTTCCTTGACAAATAATTTGAGTGTTGTACCATTTCCATCCCTCTTACGGGGTGCATAGTTTACGTGTTTGTGTGAATTGTTTAAAAAAATTTAGTTTAAAGTAATCTGGTGTGTTGTAGATTTGCACCAGTGTAGTCTTTCAGAGGTTGTTGTGAGCGGTCGTGACTACGGCCGTGTTGAAAGGGAGCAGGCAAGCTTCTCAGCCCGAAGGCTCATACCGTTAATATTGTTCTTTCTGCCTCTAAATGAAATTGTAACTTGATATTTCGAGGGTGCTTTTCTGCTTATAATTTTAAATCTGTTTTGTAAAAGCTTTTAGGAATAAAATCCACATTTGTTAAAAGTAATTTCATTTTCTGTCAGCTACTTCCTGACAACTACTTCCACGCTCACCTGGTGTGATTAAATGTGTTAATGGTCTTGATGAATCGCTAGTAAATTCTTTAAGAAAAGATTTTGAAAGTACATTTACGGTTCACTCATCTAGCGTGATAAAATACAAGTAACTACAGGTTATTTCAGTGGAATAATAAAACTTTTAAGGTTTATTGACAGCTGTCAAAAATTGATAGAGGTTTCTAGAAACCTGATGAAGTTTTCAAGACATGGCTCTACCAATCGCAGTATGATTCACAACCATTGTAAGAATTGTAGAGTCAACTACAAAGTGCTGTGAGATTGCCTCCGATCACACCATATGAGGTTGCCTTACTGTAAATGATTAGTATAAAATACAGACCCATGCAGATGCAATCAGTAATGTTGACTCAAAACACATTTCTCTAAAGTAGCCACAAGTTTCGGGTATTGTCGTATTACAAGCGTCTGCAGATCTTCATAGTAATTTCATTGTAGTTGGTATTTGGGGATATGGAAAGGAAAGCGAAAGTGGTAGATACAATCCTTCTAGCATATTTTACTTGACGCAAGAAAGGGCCCTCAATATACTACAGTATTAATGTCTCCACTACCAAAGAAAAAGGTTCTATTGTCTCTTACTTTCATTGGAGATTAGGCAAACCCGTTTTTGAAGCATTTTATCAAATATTGCAGTCGAAGTGTTCAGCAAACCATGGCAACTATATTTCAACAAACACTTTTCCATAGCATGACGTTTAATTGAATTTGCTTTAGAGTAATTACCGATAAGTGTGGCATAGTTTGGAGGCCAATAGAAATTTTACCAGAATTTGCTAAGGATATTTTGAAGTGTATAAGATCTACACAACACTATCATTGACCTAGAAGGATCCCTGTGTGTTAATGAGCAATATACAGTAAAAATCAAGTGTTTTATTGCAGGGCACTTATGAAACAGGGCGAAACTTTACCAGAACTTCAAATGAAGCTGTGAAAATGAGACGGCTTTGGAAACCTTTACTCACACAATACAACGTGATTTTCATGTGTTTGTCAGCTATGCTACTTCAACTGTACTATCGCCTCTCACTTTCAGACAATGAAAACAAGGAGAGATTAAGGAAATGTAATCAGTACTGGAAATTTTGTAAATTTGTGGTAACTTCGTACATAAGCCAACTGGTGAGGTCTTCGGCCCCTAGGCTTACACACTACTTAGCAAACTACCTTACGCTAAGGGAGGACTCGAACCTCCGACGGGGGGAGCCGCGCGAACCGTGGCAAGGCCCCTAAGACCTCGCGGCTACCCCGCGCGGATATTCTGTACTATTAGTGTGTAATTCTGTTGCCACCTCTGTAGGTAACCTGTCCAAGTGAATCAGTTGTCATAATAGTTGTTTCGCTGGTCCTATAAACGGTGCTAAGTTAAACACAGCTACTATCAAGACTTCTAGTGATGCCACTTTCTCGGCAGTACAATAAAATAAATAAAAGCGTAAGCAGACAGTACTCCCTCTGACACAGCGACAGCCAGCCGGGGTGACCGAGCGGTTCTAGGCGCTACAGCCTGGAATCGCTCGACCACTACGGTCGCAGGTTAAAATCCTGCCTGGGACATGGATGTGTGTGATGTCCTTAGGTTAGTTAGGTTTAAGTAGATCTAAGTTCTAGGGGACTGATGACCTCAGAAAAGTCCCATAGTGCTCACAGCGACAGCCGAATACTAGCCGCTTTGCTCGAACACAGCCAGAGCCATTAGAACCGTCAGATCGCCGCTCTGTGAAACAGACGTGTTTGATTCGCTCAGCGACGCTCCGCTTGCAGCGTCACTGTTATCAAACGTTCTGAGCAGCACTGATTTGGTTCGCCAGCGCTGCTCTGTTAGTGCCGCACCGTTACACTATGGCTGCAGCCTACAGTCAGCCGCTTTGTAAACTACACAATACGTACATACCGTAGTTTTCTAGACGTGCACACTGCTCTCAATACATCAGAGAATAGTTCACAAAAGGAGTAGCAAGTTAGAAAAAAATCACTACTGACATTAAAATTGCTGCTCCACGAAGATGACGTGCTACAGACGCGAAATTTAACCGACAGGAAGAAGATGCGGTGATATGCAAATGATTACATTTTCAGAGCATTCACACAAGGTTGGCGCCAGTGGCGACACCTAAAACGTACTGACATGAGGAAAGTTTCCAACCGATTTCTCATACACAAACAGCAGTTGACCGGCGTTGCCTGGTGAAACGTTGTTGTGATGCCTCGTGTAAGGAGGAGAACGGCGTACCATTACGTTTCCGACTTTGATAAAGGTCGGATTGTAGCCTATCGTGATTGCGGTTTATCGTATCGCGACAGTGCTGCTCGCGTTGGTTGAGATCCAATGACTGTTCGCAGAATATGGAATCAGTGGGTTCAGGAGGGTAATACGGAAGGCCGTGCTGGATCCCAACGGCCTCGTAACACTAGCAGTGGAGATGACAGGCATCTTATCCGCATGGCTGTAACGGATCGTTCAGCCACGTCTCGATCCCTGAGTCAACAGATGGGGACGTTTGCAAGACAACAACCATCTGCACGAACAGTTCGACGACGTTTGCAGCAGCATGGACTACCAGGTCGGAGACCATGGCTGCGGTTACCCCTGACGCTGCATCACAGACGGGAGCGCCTGCGATGGTGTACTCAACAACAAACCTGGGTGCACGAATGGAAAAACGTCATTTCTTCAGATGAATCCAGATTCTGTTTACAGCATCATGATGATCGCATCCGTGTTTGGCGACATCGCGGTGTACGCACATTGGAAGCGTGTATTCGTCGCCGGGCGTGACGGTATGGGGTGGCACTGGTTACACGTCTCGGTCACCTCTTGTTAACAACACTTTGATCAGTGGACGTGACATTTCAGATGTATTACGACCCGTGGCTCTACCCTTCATTCGAACCCTGCGAAACCCTACATTTCAGCAGGATAATGCACGACCGCATGTTGCAGGTCCTGTACGGGTCTTTCTGGATACGGAAAATGTTCGACTGCTGCCATGGCCTGCACATTCTCCAGATCTCTCACCAATTGAAAACGTCTGGTCAATGGTGGCCGAGCAACTGCCTCGTCACAATACGCCAGTCACTACTCTTGATGAACTGTGGTATCGTGTTGAAGCTGCATGAGCAGCTGTACCTGTACACGCCATCCAAGCTCTGTTTGACTCAATGCCTACGCGTATCGACGCCGTTATTACGGCCAAACGTGTTTGTTCTGGGTACTGATTTCTCAGGATCTATGCACCCAAATTGAGTGATAATGTAATCACATGTCAGTTCTAGTATAATATATTTGTTCGTTGAATACCGTTTATCATCTGCATTTCTTCTCGGTACAGCAGTTTTAATGGCCAGTAGTGTATATAGCAGTTCAGGATGTATGAAGATTAACAACAGGTACCCAACTTACCATCCCACATTTTCTTTCCAGTGTCTGTGTGTGTGTGAGAGAGAGAGAGAGAGAAAGAGAGAGAGAGAGAGAGAGAGAACTTAAATGTACCCTACCTTACTGTGACGTTCCAAATTACTGACAGTCCGCTTTCAGCTATGATGGCATACCGATCGGATTCTCAGACCGTGGTACACATTACGACTCTCGATAAAATATCGATATATTTTCGAAAACATTTAGCTATATATCGGAGATATTTTTCTCATCGATTTGTCGATATGTCGATATTGAAATGGCAATATCGAGTGCCGATAGCTTTATTTTATATTACAATTTTTTACACAGCTTTTGGTAAATATTTGAAGTTCTCCTTTTCAAGTTGTAGTAATACATAACTTTACCTTCACTGTGTGAAGGAGACTTATTACTTTTTGAGATTTCATCACCTCCAATATCTCTCTTTTGACTGTTTGAAGCAAGCATATACGGCACAAGAGAAGAAGTCCGATTGCACCGGGGAGTTACAGTGTGAATAGAATACCAAGATTTCGGATGTGAAGAAATAGCATACCAGTTGCATTAAAAACAATTTTTAAGGGAACTGGTGTGCTATTTCCTCACATCGGCTTTCTTCAAATAAAGTTGTTGAAAATGATGAACGAAAAGTCTAAATGAGAAGACTGGTCTTTGCGGTTGGTTGAGACATGTCAGGGGAAATGTCGACGTAATCGGCGCTCGGCACTAGCAACAGGAACTACAACGTTAAGCGTCAGTATGCAATTTTGACACTACAACTGCTAGGTCGCTGGTGCTGGCAGAAATGAAGAAACAGGGAAGTCGACATGGAGTATTCCGGACAAATCGGATATGTGACGAAACTTAACGACGGACCTATCGGACACCTTTTATTATTCCATTTACACGCAGTTACCATTGTTAGTAAAGTGGCTATCGCCAAGTGTGAACGTGCATTGTTTTTCTTTCAATTCTTGCTCTACGGGGGATAGGCAGGCTGCTAGCTTGTTGATGTACAGAATATCTAATAATAAATCACTACTTAAATACACAGCACTAAAACCGGCAGTATATTTACAATGTTCAGCCGATATTTTTATAGACAGATATGTCGATATTTTTTGTAGATGTCACTGTACCTATACGATACATCGATATCTGATGACATACACTGATATAGCGATTTATTGGATTCCCGATATTTTTAAGAATATCAGCAGTCCTAGTACGCGTACAGCTGGTGGTATGCTAGGACATTTCAGCTCATACCTGTACAGGTAAACAAACCACGTTCCGATAAAAGTAAAATTATTGCGTGTATCATAACATCAATATCAAAAAAATGGTTCAAATGGCTCTGAGCACTATGGGACTCAACTGCTGAGGTCATTAGTCCCCTAGAACTTAGAACTAGTTAAACCTAACTAACCTAAGGACATCACAAACATCCATGCCCGAAGCAGGATTCGAACCTGCGACCGTAGCGGTCTTGCGGTTCCACACTGCAGCGCCTTTAACCGCACGGCCACTTTTTTTTTTTAACTGAAAATAAAAAATTAAAATTTTCACTCTAGGCAAGTCTTTTTTTTTAGGACGCTACCCTTTTTTTTTAGACGCTACCCTTTTTTTTACAAAAGAAAACAAAGACGCCAATTCTACTGGTTTCTCCGTCCAGTAAACAAAAATGAGTCTCCTTCGTCTTGTTGGCGAAGAAGCAATCTTTTGGAACAAATTTTTTTTTTTTTTCAAAAGAAAACAAAGACTCCAATTCTACTGGTTTCTCCGTCCAGTAAACAAAAATGAGTCTCCTTCGTCTTGTTGGCGAAGAAGCAATCTTTTGGAACAAAAAAAAAAGTTTCTCAAAGCCAAATCAAATTTCATTTTCCTTTAAGAACAAATTATGAGGAATAAATAAGCAAAGGCTTTTTAAGTCGTCGTGCGACTTGTAGTTAAAGTCCAGTTCTTACAGGAGCTCCTGAAGTGTATCCGCCTACAGCATGCCAGCTCGTCCAAACGTGTCTTCTCATGGCGTAAGCGTGGGTTCTGGGTAGCAGATCTATTCAGTTCGGTTCGGTTTATACAGTTTGCAGCTTCTCAGGGCTTGGACGTTCCAGCTACTAGGTGGGTCATCGAAAGTGCTCCGTAAGAAATTGGAAAAATATTGTTTGTAGCGTGGGTTGCGTATCAGGACGCAGTGTCGTTCGTTGAGATAAGTCCAATATCCTAGCGTAGACTTGTCGCCAGAAGTGAAAAGATAGCGGATCGTGTGGCCACAGATCCAATTCACAGAGTTAGTTTTGGCGGAGGGGTAGATAGTCTTATCGGGGTACAAAAGCATGTGGACGTCGATCTGAGCCGGTGTCTGGCGAGTAAGAAACGCCAAAATTCGCCGCGCAAGTGTCCAGACGTCTAGCGCTGTGCCACAGTGGAACCGGTGGACATCCGTGTCATCCACTCCACAGTAGGTGCAGAGGGATGAATCGTCGAGCTGGATGCGGTGCAGACGATCTCGGTTAACTTGTTTGCCATTCACGGTGATGTACAACGCTGACTGAACGTCTGATTCGAGAAAACGCGCATGGATCGCCTTCCATATGTGTCGCCACACGTACTGTGGATACTTACGTTCGATGGGGTTCGACGGGCGGCACTGTTGTAACAATTCGGAGACTGTTTTAGTGAGGTACAAACGTGTAAGTGGTAAGGACCGGTAGATATAACTGAACTACAGGAAAAATCGTTGGATGTAATAAAAGGGGGTTGGAATGGTCGATACCAGTACTGGGGCGGACAAGGAGGCCGGTGCAAAGTTGTGAAGCAGGAGGCTAGTAAGGCTCTGCGGGCAACGCTGCCAAAGTTTTAGTTGGGAGCTGACGTATAGTGCCTTGACACGAGTCGGCACGTGGATGAGTCCCACCCCGCCACGATCTCGTGGCAGTGCAAGGGATTCATACTGCACCTTGAATAGCATCCCCGAGCTGACGAAGGAGCCGAAAGCCATCAACAGTCGTCGCGCCAGGAGATTTGGGACTGGTAGTACTTGAGCCACGTGTGGTATACGGGAAGCATGATACATGCTCACGTATTGCGCGCGTTGGATAACGTCGAGAGCTCGTAGCCGGTGATCTGCGAGATTTGCTCTGATTGTCTGTAGCAAGCGTCTACCATTGATAGCCGCTGAGCGGCGCAGGTCTGCTGTGAAATCAAGTCCAAGACACCGTATGGTGGCGGCGACACTAAGGGGGGCAGCGCATCTCTCCGGCAAGCCCTCACCAATGAGTAGGACCTTGGATTTTGACACGTTGAGGCAGCTTCCCGACGCTTCTCCGTAAGTCGCCACCCATGTCAGTGCTGCTCGTACTTCATCTTCACTCCGCAGATATAGTACTATGTCGTCTGCGTAGGCTGTACAACAAAAACGTTGGCCGTGCACAGCCATGCCTTCCAAACGTTGGCGCATGCCCTGGAGCAGGGGTTCCAAGGCGAAAGCATACAAAATCGTGGAAAGAGGGCATCCTTGTCGTACAGATCGTGCGATGACCAGGGACGGTGTAAGACGACCATTGTACATGATTTTAGAGGTTGCATTACTCAACAGACGCATAACCACTGTGACAATACCGCCAGGAAAACCCATATGCTGAAGAACTGTCCGTAAATAGAAGTGGTCAACACGGTCGAAAGCCTGGCTAAAGTCCAGTGAAGCCAAGGCGCCAGGGAGACGCTGATGATGCGCTAATGCCATCATGTCTCTGTAACGGCAAAGGGCCGTACGGATGTTGTTGTCGCCTCCTAGGGAAGTCTGGTCGCAGGATGTGACGTAACGTGCGACCTTCTTGAGTCACGATGCCAGTAGTCGTGTGAATATTTTCATGAAGCTGTTGAGCAAAGTATTTGGTCGATAGTCCTGGACCCTCGATAACCCGCGCGGTTTATGTACGGGGATAATAATTCCTTCTAGAAAGGCGCTCGGAACCACTGTCATCGGTGACATCAGCTCTTGTGCGATTGCCGTCCACGTGGAAGCCAACAAATAGTGAAAACTTTTGTAAAATTCGATGGGTATACCGTCAGGTCCAGGAGATCTGTTATCGGAACCCGCCTTGATAGCGTCTACCACTTCATCTGTGGTTACGTCGTCTTGGAGGTCATGCACTGCATCCTCCGGAAGAGTGTTCGTAGTAAGCTGAGCGACTTCTGTGACCAGTGCTGCAGAATGCGGTACGGCTGCGTAGAGCCCGGCAAAATGAGCATGGAGAGCACGACCGATGCTTTGTTGGGTGTCGTGCCGGCGCCCTTCCACATCAGTGAGAACTTGGATCAGAACTCGTCGTCGTCGTTGTCTTTCCTGAAGGAGGTGGTACATCGACGGACGTTCTTGAGGGATTCGATTAGAAGCTCAAGAACGGACTGCAGTGCCTTCCAAGTTACGCCGCATGATCAAGGAGATCTGCGCCTTCGTGCGATGGACCATCGACTGCCGGGCTGGCGAGAAAGGCATCGTCGTACAGTCACGTAGAATGGTGTAGTAGAAGTGCAGGGTATTAGTTTGCCACGCCTTTAATTCCTTCCCATAGCTCATCAGAGTCTTCCTGAGGGTCGGCTTTGCACAGGAGAGCCACCATGATAAGGTGGAGTTATAGGCTTCTCGACGATGGTGGCAGCGTGCCCATGCTTCTACGACCATACGGCGATAGTCTGAGGAGGTCAGGTGAGCGACATTGAGTTTCCACAGACCACGACTATGCCACACTTGCTGTCGGGCGAGAGTGACGTCACAGATGTACGCATCATGGTCTGAAAAGGCCAAGGGCCAGACTTCCGCATGACGTGTGCCATCAGCAATGGACCGGGTAACGTAGATTCGATCTATGCGGCTTGACGAGTGAGAGGTGTAGAATGTATAGCCCGGTTGAATTCCATAGAGCTTCTTCCATGTGTTAACAAGTCGGAGACGGTCGATGACCACTGAGAGAGATGCACAAGGGGAATGTCGCGGGAGTTGCTCCGCGGGCTCTTGTGCCGAGTTAAAATCCCCACCGAGTACCATATCGTCCTGCTGACCGGTGAAGAGGGGTGTGACGCGTTCGTCAAAAAAAGTTTGTCGGTCGTGACGGCGGCCAGTGCCGGACGGAGCGTAGATATTAATAATACCCACGCCGAACAGTGTGAGGGCCATACCTCGCGCAGTGGGGAGGTAGATGACGTCCTCTGCAGGAGGAAGTCAGCCACAAACACCTCTCGTAAGAGTGCTATATCCACATCCGCAGAGTAAATAGTGTCTCTGAACATGGCCAGTTTATGGGGGGCACGAATGGTGGCCAGATTCATCGTGGCGATACGATATTGCTGTGTACGGCCACCCTCAGTATTTGCAGAACGTGCGTTAGATGTAGCCGGCAGTTGGAGACCCTCCGGTGGTCCCGCCGTGGTGATAATTACTGGCGGGGCGCCAGCCCCAGTGTCGCCGAGGTGGACTCCTGTGCAGACACGCTGGCAGTCTGTTCTTCTTCAACGTCATCGGCCCAGGAAGCTGACGACGTGGACATGTGACGGTCACGTACTTCCGGAACGGGTGTTGTGGATTCCGCAACATGAGTGGCAGGGGGACCGCCTTCATCATTCGTTGACAACGGCGAGGACACGTCCCTGGCTGGGGGAGTGGGCGTCACAGGAGGGGCGCCTGTTGCTGCCACCTCGCGTGAATGGACGCAATGTGGGAGATCACCGTCAGACATCAGGTTGACATCTCGTGGGGCCGTCTGAGAAAGGGTGTCATCGGAAGGCGTTCGTCGTCGTTTCCTGTGTTTGCGAGGCGACCGCTGTTTTCTGATGTGGCCTTCTGAATCAGAATGTGGTCGCCCGTCGTCTGACGCCGAACCCGTCTGGACAAAGGCAGACGTCGGCACGACACCGAGGTCGACGTCCATGGTTCCAACAGGAACATCGGTTTCGGTCTGCAAACCGAACGGTCCTGAAGCGAGCACTGGAGGCGACGCCGTGCTTGTGTCCTCGGCGCGTTGTGCTGCGGCGGGTGGCGTTGACGATGCTGCTGGCGCAATCGAGATTGGTAGAGCATGTTGTAAGTAAGTTTATGTAAGTCTGTATTTTATAGGTTTTATTTAAATAGTCATTTTAGGTTATAAGGTTGCCACCCTTCCACCGTAAGAGCCCTTAAAAAAGTTCAAATTGCACTTTCCTTGACAAATAATTTGAGTGTTGTACCATTTCCATCCCTCTTACGGGGTGCATAGTTTACGTGTTTGTGTGAATTGTTTAAAAAAATTTAGTTTAAAGTAATCTGGTGTGTTGTAGATTTGCACCAGTGTAGTCTTTCAGAGGTTGTTGTGAGCGGTCGTGACTACGGCCGTGTTGAAAGGGAGCAGGCAAGCTTCTCAGCCCGAAGGCTCATACCGTTAATATTGTTCTTTCTGCCTCTAAATGAAATTGTAACTTGATATTTCGAGGGTGCTTTTCTGCTTATAATTTTAAATCTGTTTTGTAAAAGCTTTTAGGAATAAAATCCACATTTGTTAAAAGTAATTTCATTTTCTGTCAGCTACTTCCTGACAACTACTTCCACGCTCACCTGGTGTGATTAAATGTGTTAATGGTCTTGATGAATCGCTAGTAAATTCTTTAAGAAAAGATTTTGAAAGTACATTTACGGTTCACTCATCTAGCGTGATAAAATACAAGTAACTACAGGTTATTTCAGTGGAATAATAAAACTTTTAAGGTTTATTGACAGCTGTCAAAAATTGATAGAGGTTTCTAGAAACCTGATGAAGTTTTCAAGACATGGCTCTACCAATCGCAGTATGATTCACAACCATTGTAAGAATTGTAGAGTCAACTACAAAGTGCTGTGAGATTGCCTCCGATCACACCATATGAGGTTGCCTTACTATAAATGATTAGTATAAAATACAGACCCATGCAGATGCAATCAGTAATGTTGACTCAAAACACATTTCTCTAAAGTAGCCACAAGTTTCGGGTATTGTCGTATTACAAGCGTCTGCAGATCTTCATAGTAATTTCATTGTAGTTGGTATTTGGGGATATGGAAAGGAAAGCGAAAGTGGTAGATACAATCCTTCTAGCATATTTTACTTGACGCAAGAAAGGGCCCTCAATATACTACAGTATTAATGTCTCCACTACCAAAGAAAAAGGTTCTATTGTCTCTTACTTTCATTGGAGATTAGGCAAACCCGTTTTTGAAGCATTTTATCAAATATTGCAGTCGAAGTGTTCAGCAAACCATGGCAACTATATTTCAACAAACACTTTTCCATAGCATGACGTTTAATTGAATTTGCTTTAGAGTAATTACCGATAAGTGTGGCATAGTTTGGAGGCCAATAGAAATTTTACCAGAATTTGCTAAGGATATTTTGAAGTGTATAAGATCTACACAACACTATCATTGACCTAGAAGGATCCCTGTGTGTTAATGAGCAATATACAGTAAAAATCAAGTGTTTTATTGCAGGGCACTTATGAAACAGGGCGAAACTTTACCAGAACTTCAAATGAAGCTGTGAAAATGAGACGGCTTTGGAAACCTTTACTCACACAATACAACGTGATTTTCATGTGTTTGTCAGCTATGCTACTTCAACTGTACTATCGCCTCTCACTTTCAGACAATGAAAACAAGAAGAGATTAAGGAAATGTAATCAGTACTGGAAATTTTGTAAATTTGTGGTAACTTCGTACATAAGCCAACTGGTGAGGTCTTCGGCCCCTAGGCTTACACACTACTTAGCAAACTACCTTACGCTAAGGGAGGACTCGAACCTCCGACGGGGGGAGCCGCGCGAACCGTGGCAAGGCCCCTAAGACCTCGCGGCTACCCCGCGCGGATATTCTGTACTATTAGTGTGTAATTCTGTTGCCACCTCTGTAGGTAACCTGTCCAAGTGAATCAGTTGTCATAATAGTTGTTTCGCTGGTCCTATAAACGGTGCTAAGTTAAACACAGCTACTATCAAGACTTCTAGTGATGCCACTTTCTCGGCAGTACAATAAAATAAATAAAAGCGTAAGCAGACAGTACTCCCTCTGACACAGCGACAGCCAGCCGGGGTGACCGAGCGGTTCTAGGCGCTACAGCCTGGAATCGCTCGACCACTACGGTCGCAGGTTAAAATCCTGCCTGGGACATGGATGTGTGTGATGTCCTTAGGTTAGTTAGGTTTAAGTAGATCTAAGTTCTAGGGGACTGATGACCTCAGAAAAGTCCCATAGTGCTCACAGCGACAGCCGAATACTAGCCGCTTTGCTCGAACACAGCCAGAGCCATTAGAACCGTCAGATCGCCGCTCTGTGAAACAGACGTGTTTGATTCGCTCAGCGACGCTCCGCTTGCAGCGTCACTGTTATCAAACGTTCTGAGCAGCACTGATTTGGTTCGCCAGCGCTGCTCTGTTAGTGCCGCACCGTTACACTATGGCTGCAGCCTACAGTCAGCCGCTTTGTAAACTACACAATACGTACATACCGTAGTTTTCTAGACGTGCACACTGCTCTCAATACATCAGAGAATAGTTCACAAAAGGAGTAGCAAGTTAGAAAAAAATCACTACTGACATTAAAATTGCTGCTCCACGAAGATGACGTGCTACAGACGCGAAATTTAACCGACAGGAAGAAGATGCGGTGATATGCAAATGATTACATTTTCAGAGCATTCACACAAGGTTGGCGCCAGTGGCGACACCTAAAACGTACTGACATGAGGAAAGTTTCCAACCGATTTCTCATACACAAACAGCAGTTGACCGGCGTTGCCTGGTGAAACGTTGTTGTGATGCCTCGTGTAAGGAGGAGAACGGCGTACCATTACGTTTCCGACTTTGATAAAGGTCGGATTGTAGCCTATCGTGATTGCGGTTTATCGTATCGCGACAGTGCTGCTCGCGTTGGTTGAGATCCAATGACTGTTCGCAGAATATGGAATCAGTGGGTTCAGGAGGGTAATACGGAAGGCCGTGCTGGATCCCAACGGCCTCGTAACACTAGCAGTGGAGATGACAGGCATCTTATCCGCATGGCTGTAACGGATCGTTCAGCCACGTCTCGATCCCTGAGTCAACAGATGGGGACGTTTGCAAGACAACAACCATCTGCACGAACAGTTCGACGACGTTTGCAGCAGCATGGACTACCAGGTCGGAGACCATGGCTGCGGTTACCCCTGACGCTGCATCACAGACGGGAGCGCCTGCGATGGTGTACTCAACAACAAACCTGGGTGCACGAATGGAAAAACGTCATTTCTTCAGATGAATCCAGATTCTGTTTACAGCATCATGATGATCGCATCCGTGTTTGGCGACATCGCGGTGTACGCACATTGGAAGCGTGTATTCGTCGCCGGGCGTGACGGTATGGGGTGGCACTGGTTACACGTCTCGGTCACCTCTTGTTAACAACACTTTGATCAGTGGACGTGACATTTCAGATGTATTACGACCCGTGGCTCTACCCTTCATTCGAACCCTGCGAAACCCTACATTTCAGCAGGATAATGCACGACCGCATGTTGCAGGTCCTGTACGGGTCTTTCTGGATACGGAAAATGTTCGACTGCTGCCATGGCCTGCACATTCTCCAGATCTCTCACCAATTGAAAACGTCTGGTCAATGGTGGCCGAGCAACTGCCTCGTCACAATACGCCAGTCACTACTCTTGATGAACTGTGGTATCGTGTTGAAGCTGCATGAGCAGCTGTACCTGTACACGCCATCCAAGCTCTGTTTGACTCAATGCCTACGCGTATCGACGCCGTTATTACGGCCAAACGTGTTTGTTCTGGGTACTGATTTCTCAGGATCTATGCACCCAAATTGAGTGATAATGTAATCACATGTCAGTTCTAGTATAATATATTTGTTCGTTGAATACCGTTTATCATCTGCATTTCTTCTCGGTACAGCAGTTTTAATGGCCAGTAGTGTATATAGCAGTTCAGGATGTATGAAGATTAACAACAGGTACCCAACTTACCATCCCACATTTTCTTTCCAGTGTCTGTGTGTGTGTGAGAGAGAGAGAGAGAGAAAGAGAGAGAGAGAGAGAGAGAGAACTTAAATGTACCCTACCTTACTGTGACGTTCCAAATTACTGACAGTCCGCTTTCAGCTATGATGGCATACCGATCGGATTCTCAGACCGTGGTACACATTACGACTCTCGATAAAATATCGATATATTTTCGAAAACATTTAGCTATATATCGGAGATATTTTTCTCATCGATTTGTCGATATGTCGATATTGAAATGGCAATATCGAGTGCTGATAGCTTTATTTTATATTACAATTTTTTACACAGCTTTTGGTAAATATTTGAAGTTCTCCTTTTCAAGTTGTAGTAATACATAACTTTACCTTCACTGTGTGAAGGAGACTTATTACTTTTTGAGATTTCATCACCTCCAATATCTCTCTTTTGACTGTTTGAAGCAAGCATATACGGCACAAGAGAAGAAGTCCGATTGCACCGGGGAGTTACAGTGTGAATAGAATACCAAGATTTCGGATGTGAAGAAATAGCATACCAGTTGCATTAAAAACAATTTTTAAGGGAACTGGTGTGCTATTTCCTCACATCGGCTTTCTTCAAATAAAGTTGTTGAAAATGATGAACGAAAAGTCTAAATGAGAAGACTGGTCTTTGCGGTTGGTTGAGACATGTCAGGGGAAATGTCGACGTAATCGGCGCTCGGCACTAGCAACAGGAACTACAACGTTAAGCGTCAGTATGCAATTTTGACACTACAACTGCTAGGTCGCTGGTGCTGGCAGAAATGAAGAAACAGGGAAGTCGACATGGAGTATTCCGGACAAATCGGATATGTGACGAAACTTAACGACGGACCTATCGGACACCTTTTATTATTCCATTTACACGCAGTTACCATTGTTAGTAAAGTGGCTATCGCCAAGTGTGAACGTGCATTGTTTTTCTTTCAATTCTTGCTCTACGGGGGATAGGCAGGCTGCTAGCTTGTTGATGTACAGAATATCTAATAATAAATCACTACTTAAATACACAGCACTAAAACCGGCAGTATATTTACAATGTTCAGCCGATATTTTTATAGACAGATATGTCGATATTTTTTGTAGATGTCACTGTACCTATACGATACATCGATATCTGATGACATACACTGATATAGCGATTTATTGGATTCCCGATATTTTTAAGAATATCAGCAGTCCTAGTACGCGTACAGCTGGTGGTATGCTAGGACATTTCAGCTCATACCTGTACAGGTAAACAAACCACGTTCCGATAAAAGTAAAATTATTGCGTGTATCATAACATCAATATCAAAAAAATGGTTCAAATGGCTCTGAGCACTATGGGACTCAACTGCTGAGGTCATTAGTCCCCTAGAACTTAGAACTAGTTAAACCTAACTAACCTAAGGACATCACAAACATCCATGCCCGAAGCAGGATTCGAACCTGCGACCGTAGCGGTCTTGCGGTTCCACACTGCAGCGCCTTTAACCGCACGGCCACTTTTTTTTTTAACTGAAAATAAAAAATTAAAATTTTCACTCTAGGCAAGTCTTTTTTTTTAGGACGCTACCCTTTTTTTTTAGACGCTACCCTTTTTTTTACAAAAGAAAACAAAGACGCCAATTCTACTGGTTTCTCCGTCCAGTAAACAAAAATGAGTCTCCTTCGTCTTGTTGGCGAAGAAGCAATCTTTTGGAACAAATTTTTTTTTTTTTCAAAAGAAAACAAAGACTCCAATTCTACTGGTTTCTCCGTCCAGTAAACAAAAATGAGTCTCCTTCGTCTTGTTGGCGAAGAAGCAATCTTTTGGAACAAAAAAAAAAGTTTCTCAAAGCCAAATCAAATTTCATTTTCCTTTAAGAACAAATTATGAGGAATAAATAAGCAAAGGCTTTTTAAGTCGTCGTGCGACTTGTAGTTAAAGTCCAGTTCTTACAGGAGCTCCTGAAGTGTATCCGCCTACAGCATGCCAGCTCGTCCAAACGTGTCTTCTCATGGCGTAAGCGTGGGTTCTGGGTAGCAGATCTATTCAGTTCGGTTCGGTTTATACAGTTTGCAGCTTCTCAGGGCTTGGACGTTCCAGCTACTAGGTGGGTCATCGAAAGTGCTCCGTAAGAAATTGGAAAAATATTGTTTGTAGCGTGGGTTGCGTATCAGGACGCAGTGTCGTTCGTTGAGATAAGTCCAATATCCTAGCGTAGACTTGTCGCCAGAAGTGAAAAGATAGCGGATCGTGTGGCCACAGATCCAATTCACAGAGTTAGTTTTGGCGGAGGGGTAGATAGTCTTATCGGGGTACAAAAGCATGTGGACGTCGATCTGAGCCGGTGTCTGGCGAGTAAGAAACGCCAAAATTCGCCGCGCAAGTGTCCAGACGTCTAGCGCTGTGCCACAGTGGAACCGGTGGACATCCGTGTCATCCACTCCACAGTAGGTGCAGAGGGATGAATCGTCGAGCTGGATGCGGTGCAGACGATCTCGGTTAACTTGTTTGCCATTCACGGTGATGTACAACGCTGACTGAACGTCTGATTCGAGAAAACGCGCATGGATCGCCTTCCATATGTGTCGCCACACGCACTGTGGATACTTACGTTCGATGGGGTTCGACGGGCGGCACTGTTGTAACAATTCGGAGACTGTTTTAGTGAGGTACAAACGTGTAAGTGGTAAGGACCGGTAGATATAACTGAACTACAGGAAAAATCGTTGGATGTAATAAAAGGGGGTTGGAATGGTCGATACCAGTACTGGGGCGGACAAGGAGGCCGGTGCAAAGTTGTGAAGCAGGAGGCTAGTAAGGCTCTGCGGGCAACGCTGCCAAAGTTTTAGTTGGGAGCTGACGTATAGTGCCTTGACACGAGTCGGCACGTGGATGAGTCCCACCCCGCCACGATCTCGTGGCAGTGCAAGGGATTCATACTGCACCTTGAATAGCATCCCCGAGCTGACGAAGGAGCCGAAAGCCATCAACAGTCGTCGCGCCAGGAGATTTGGGACTGGTAGTACTTGAGCCACGTGTGGTATACGGGAAGCATGATACATGCTCACGTATTGCGCGCGTTGGATAACGTCGAGAGCTCGTAGCCGGTGATCTGCGAGATTTGCTCTGATTGTCTGTAGCAAGCGTCTACCATTGATAGCCGCTGAGCGGCGCAGGTCTGCTGTGAAATCAAGTCCAAGACACCGTATGGTGGCGGCGACACTAAGGGGGGCAGCGCATCTCTCCGGCAAGCCCTCACCAATGAGTAGGACCTTGGATTTTGACACGTTGAGGCAGCTTCCCGACGCTTCTCCGTAAGTCGCCACCCATGTCAGTGCTGCTCGTACTTCATCTTCACTCCGCAGATATAGTACTATGTCGTCTGCGTAGGCTGTACAACAAAAACGTTGGCCGTGCACAGCCATGCCTTCCAAACGTTGGCGCATGCCCTGGAGCAGGGGTTCCAAGGCGAAAGCATACAAAATCGTGGAAAGAGGGCATCCTTGTCGTACAGATCGTGCGATGACCAGGGACGGTGTAAGACGACCATTGTACATGATTTTAGAGGTTGCATTACTCAACAGACGCATAACCACTGTGACAATACCGCCAGGAAAACCCATATGCTGAAGAACTGTCCGTAAATAGAAGTGGTCAACACGGTCGAAAGCCTGGCTAAAGTCCAGTGAAGCCAAGGCGCCAGGGAGACGCTGATGATGCGCTAATGCCATCATGTCTCTGTAACGGCAAAGGGCCGTACGGATGTTGTTGTCGCCTCCTAGGGAAGTCTGGTCGCAGGATGTGACGTAACGTGCGACCTTCTTGAGTCACGATGCCAGTAGTCGTGTGAATATTTTCATGAAGCTGTTGAGCAAAGTATTTGGTCGATAGTCCTGGACCCTCGATAACCCGCGCGGTTTATGTACGGGGATAATAATTCCTTCTAGAAAGGCGCTCGGAACCACTGTCATCGGTGACATCAGCTCTTGTGCGATTGCCGTCCACGTGGAAGCCAACAAATAGTGAAAACTTTTGTAAAATTCGATGGGTATACCGTCAGGTCCAGGAGATCTGTTATCGGAACCCGCCTTGATAGCGTCTACCACTTCATCTGTGGTTACGTCGTCTTGGAGGTCATGCACTGCATCCTCCGGAAGAGTGTTCGTAGTAAGCTGAGCGACTTCTGTGACCAGTGCTGCAGAATGCGGTACGGCTGCGTAGAGCCCGGCAAAATGAGCATGGAGAGCACGACCGATGCTTTGTTGGGTGTCGTGCCGGCGCCCTTCCACATCAGTGAGAACTTGGATCAGAACTCGTCGTCGTCGTTGTCTTTCCTGAAGGAGGTGGTACATCGACGGACGTTCTTGAGGGATTCGATTAGAAGCTCAAGAACGGACTGCAGTGCCTTCCAAGTTACGCCGCATGATCAAGGAGATCTGCGCCTTCGTGCGATGGACCATCGACTGCCGGGCTGGCGAGAAAGGCATCGTCGTACAGTCACGTAGAATGGTGTAGTAGAAGTGCAGGGTATTAGTTTGCCACGCCTTTAATTCCTTCCCATAGCTCATCAGAGTCTTCCTGAGGGTCGGCTTTGCACAGGAGAGCCACCATGATAAGGTGGAGTTATAGGCTTCTCGACGATGGTGGCAGCGTGCCCATGCTTCTTCGACCATACGGCGATAGTCTGAGGAGGTCAGGTGAGCGACATTGAGTTTCCACAGACCACGACTATGCCACACTTGCTGTCGGGCGAGAGTGACGTCACAGATGTACGCATCATGGTCTGAAAAGGCCAAGGGCCAGACTTCCGCATGACGTGTGCCATCAGCAATGGACCGGGTAACGTAGATTCGATCTATGCGGCTTGACGAGTGAGAGGTGTAGAATGTATAGCCCGGTTGAATTCCATAGAGCTTCTTCCATGTGTTAACAAGTCGGAGACGGTCGATGACCACTGAGAGAGATGCACAAGGGGAATGTCGCGGGAGTTGCTCCGCGGGCTCTTGTGACGAGTTAAAATCCCCACCGAGTACCATATCGTCCTGCTGACCGGTGAAGAGGGGTGTGACGCGTTCGTCAAAAAAAGTTTGTCGGTCGTGACGGCGGCCAGTGCCGGACGGAGCGTAGATATTAATAATACCCACGCCGAACAGTGTGAGGGCCATACCTCGCGCAGTGGGGAGGTAGATGACGTCCTCTGCAGGAGGAAGTCAGCCACAAACACCTCTCGTAAGAGTGCTATATCCACATCCGCAGAGTAAATAGTGTCTCTGAACATGGCCAGTTTATGGGGGGCACGAATGGTGGCCAGATTCATCGTGGCGATACGATATTGCTGTGTACGGCCACCCTCAGTATTTGCAGAACGTGCGTTAGATGTAGCCGGCAGTTGGAGACCCTCCGGTGGTCCCGCCGTGGTGATAATTACTGGCGGGGCGCCAGCCCCAGTGTCGCCGAGGTGGACTCCTGTGCAGACACGCTGGCAGTCTGTTCCACTTCTTCTTCAACGTCATCGGCCCAGGAAGCTGACGACGTGGACATGTGACGGTCACGTACTTCCGGAACGGGTGTTGTGGATTCCGCAACATGAGTGGCAGGGGGACCGCCTTCATCATTCGTTGACAACGGCGAGGACACATCCCTGGCTGGGGGAGTGGGCGTCACAGGAGGGGCGCCTGTTGCTGCCACCTCGCGTGAATGGACGCAATGTGGGAGATCACCGTCAGACATCAGGTTGACATCTCGTGGGGCCGTCTGAGAAAGGGTGTCATCGGAAGGCGTTCGTCGTCGTTTCCTGTGTTTGCGAGGCGACCGCTGTTTTCTGATGTGGCCTTCTGAATCAGAATGTGGTCGCCCGTCGTCTGACGCCGAACCCGTCTGGACAAAGGCAGACGTCGGCACGACACCGAGGTCGACGTCCATGGTTCCAACAGGAACATCGGTTTCGGTCTGCAAACCGAACGGTCCTGAAGCGAGCACTGGAGGCGACGCCGTGCTTGTGTCCTCGGCGCGTTGTGCTGCGGCGGGTGGCGTTGACGATGCTGCTGGCGCAATCGAGATTGGTACGACGGGGTCCTGTGCAACCTTGGCGTAGGTGATGGGTAAGGACGTAACCGTCGAAGCCTGGGTCTCTTCACGTAACGGTGTCTGTATTAAACGGCGGTGTAAGCATTCGGAACGTACATGTCCCTCCTGGCCACATCCTGTGCACGTTCGTGGCTGTCCATCATACATGACGATGGCCCTCACACCGCCAATCAGCAGGTACGATGGGACATGTTTCGTCAGCTCAATTTTTATTTGCCGGACGCCATTTAATACGGGGTAGGTCGTAAATGTTTGCCACTTCTCCGCGACGTGACCCAAGACGGTGCCATATGGTTGGAAAGCGGCAATGACGACATCCTGAGGCACCTCGAACGGGAGCTCAAACACCCGCAATGTCCGGAGACCGAATCCAGCATGGGCGACCGTCACAGCACCCATATGTCCATCAGAGTGTTTAAATTTCAGTCCGGTGGCATGACGGTGAATTATGTCATTGCAAATTTCCTCCGCCGACATCTTGATGTAGACAACACTTCCAGTGATGGAAAAATGTATGCCGATTACGTCCTGGGGGTTCAAACGTAGATCCTCACGTAGGAACTGTTCGACTTCGAAAGCTCTGGGTGGCGGATGTTCGGCCTGAAACGTTACTTTGATCGTTGCACGGCGGTACGAGTGCGCCATGGTGTACGTTAGTACTGGATTCGATAGACACAAACACCGCGACGCGGAAGTAAACACCGCCGAGAGCGGAGCGTCACACGGCGCGCGGAGCAGCTCCGCACGCTAGCACGGCTGAGAGCCGACTGCCACTTCGGCCGGCAACATCAATATCGATATTAGCTATATTTACATAATTTCTTTTTCGAATTTTACTTAAGCGGCTTCCGTATCACCAAGTCCTCTGCCATCTATCTAAATGTTTTATTCATGATTTATGTCGCAATAATTAATATACGGATCTAAATTTAAGAGTAATGTTCTGTAAAAGAATGGAAATGTTAAGAACTTTACTAGCAGTGCTGGTTCAACCAATGGGAAAGTAGCTTTGTAATCACATAAAACATGAGAACATAAAGGGAAGTCCCTCTCAATGGAACTTACTTGGCGGTAATAGAAAAGGTAGATTTCGCTGCCCAACTGCAAGGTACCTTAGTGACAAGAGTTAGTCGCTGGCTGTCTGACAATGTTTTCGTATCTTTTGCGCCGAACGAGGCAATATATTACATAATATAGTCCCGGATGTGGAAGTAATTTGGCTTATTATTCATGGCATACAGTGATTGACTCCGTACTACGGAAATCAGACGCAAGGAAGAGAATTTTCAGAGACTGTTACACAGTAAGAGCCAGGGGTAGTTTTCGCGCCGTTTTGATTAACCACAGAAATTCACCACAGCTATCACCTCCGCCTCAAGCTATTAGCTAAATACTGTATAATTCCATGGACCAGTTATTTTGTTTCTTATCCTAATAATAACAGTATTTTGCTTAAACTTTGTGTCGAAAACGCATGTTTAATCTGTAATCAACTACCAACGCAGGGTCCTTTCCCCAGTGCTACCTTGTTCCTGAGTATTTTATTATATTGAACTGGTAAGTAATTATTTTCCATAACTTTATGCAGTAGTAAATTTCATAATCATTCAGTAACTCTAGTTTTTGAAATATTCCTCGTGTTTTTTCATAAAATGTCAGTTAATGTTTCACCATCGAGTAATGGCCAAGAGATGATCCAAAGTCATTCGATTAAATGTTACTCTTATTGAAATCCCAGTAGGGTATTAAAGTTACATGAACAAAACTAGTATCACTCAGAACAATTTAATAGTTAGTAAACTTGGAGTGACAGCACAAGGAATACTAATTGCACAGGTTTGTAACTAACGGTGTTTATACACTCCTGGAAATGGAAAAAAGAACACATTGACACCGGTGTGTCAGACCCACCATACTTGCTCCGGACACAGCGAGAGGGCTGTACAAGCAATGATCACACGCACGGCACAGCGGACACACCAGGAACCGCGGTGTTGGCCGTCGAATGGCGCTAGCTGCGCAGCATTTGTGCACCGCCGCCGTCAGTGTCAGCCAGTTTGCCGTGGCATACGGAGCTCCATCGCAGTCTTTAACACTGGTAGCATGCCGCGACAGCGTGGACGTGAACCGTATGTGCAGTTGACGGACTTTGAGCGAGGGCGTATAGTGGGCATGCGGGAGGCCGGGTGGACGTACCGCCGAATTGCTCAACACGTGGGGCGTGATGTCTCCACGGTACATCGATGTTGTCGCCAGTGGTCGGCGGAAGGTGCACGTGCCCGTCGACCTGCGACCGGACCGCAGCGACGCACGGATGCACGCCAATACCGTAGGATCCTACGCAGTGCCGTAGGGGACCGCACCGCCACTTCCCAGCAAATTAGGGACACTGTTGTTCCTGGGGTATCGGCGAGGACCATTCGCAACCGTCTCCATGAAGCTGGGCTACGGTCCCGCACACCGTTAGGCCGTCTTCCGCTCACGCCCCAACATCGTGCAGCCCGCCTCCAGTGGTGTCGCGACAGGCGTGAATGGAGGGACGAATGGAGACGTGTCGTCTTCAGCGATGAGAGTCGCTTCTGCCTTGGTGCCAATGATGGTCGTATGCGTGTTAGGCGCCGTGCAGGTGAGCGCCACAATCAGGACTGCATACGACCGAGGCACACAGGGCCAACACCCGGCATCATGGTGTGGGGAGCGATCTCCTACACTGGCCGTACACCACTGGTGATCGTCGAGGGGACACTGAATAGTGCACGGTACATCCAAACCGTCATCGAACCCATCGTTCTACCATTCCTAGACCGGCAAGGGAACTTGCTGTTCCAACAGGACAATGCACGTCCGCATGTATCCCGTGCCACCCAACGTGCTCTAGAAGGTGTAAGTCAACTACCCTGGCCAGCAAGATCTCCGGATCTGTCCCCCATTGAGCATGTTTGGGACTGGATGAAGCGTCGTCTCACGCGGTCTGCACGTCCAGCACAAACGCTGGTCCAACTGAGGCTCCAGGTGGAAATGGCATGGCAAGCCGTTCCACAGGACTACATCCAGCATCTCTACGATCGTCTCCATGGGAGAATAGCAGCCTGCATTGCTGCGAAAGGTGGATATACACTGTACTAGTGCCGACATTGTGCATGCTCTGTTGCCTGTGTCTATGTGCCTGTGGTTCTGTCAGTGTGATCATGTGATGTATCTGACCCCAGGAATGTGTCACTAAAGTTTCCCCTTCCTGGGACAATGAATTCACGGTGTTCTTATTTCAATTTCCAGGAGTGTATTTTCGTGTATATGTAGTTGAAAGTATTTCTGATGCAGTGTGCTACAGTTTTCGTCTCACAAGGGGAGGCCGCCAATTGTGAAATTCAGATTCGATTCATACTGCGCATAATAAAAGCTCATGGCCAGAGTTGTAATGTGGCAAAGCACCAAGATGCACTTCTCAGCCGTTGTCGAGAAAATCGACAGTTAAAATAAACCGTTGCGGTGAAATACTCTCTACGAGGAATAATTTTCTACAGCGTCGTGGCGTAGCGGTAAGCGCTGGGGTTCGTAATCCGAAAGTCGCCGGAACGAATCTCGCGCTATGCAATATTATTTTTAATTATTATTATATTTTTAATTATTATATTATTATATATATTATATATTATATATATTTTTAATTATTATTATATATAAACTATTAAAGAATTGCTTATACATGTTGGTGAAGGCAGATCGCTCTCCAGTTGTACCGCCTCCATTTTTCCGTTTGTTTAACAGGTTGTACCAAAGCTCTCACGTCCGCACTGATTTTCGACGATGTTATAACTTGCGCTAAGGACCGCATCTACCTTCTTTCGAAGTTAGCAGGCAACTACGCTGTTATGCGGCGGCTCGTTTCGGCCCATTCAACATCTGTCCTTCAAGTGTAACGAGCGAGTAACGGAGTTTATATTTCATACCTGCCACAGCAAATTTGTGTTCGTGGGGTTTCTATTCTAATTCGAACGTTTGACTTACGCTATACGTATTCGTTTCGGAATATCGTTTCTACGTCTTCCGTTAACTATACGTGGTTAACATTATGAAGACAATTAATAACATTTGTGAAATACAACTTTGTATATATATATATATATATGTGTGTGTGTGTGTGTTTGTGTGTGTGTGCGTGTGTGTGTGTGTGTGTGTATGTGTGTATGTATACACACATTTGAATTACAAAAAACAAATACAAAAAAAAAAACGTTGCGTGGCGGGAGACACGATCCGGTGACCTTCGGATTACGAACCCGAGCGCTTACCGCTGCGCCACGACGCTGTAGAGAGTTATTCCTCGTAGAGAGCATTTGAGCGCAACGGTTTATTTTGACTCGATTTTCTCGACAATGGCTGAGAAGTGCATCTTGGTGCTTTGCCACATTACATCTCTGGCCATGAGCATTTATTATGCGCAGTATGAATCGAATCTGAATTTCACAATTGGCGACTTGTCAGTTACTTTACAGAATAGTTTCTGTGACTCCATACCAGCTATCGAGACAGTATATATTGCAATAACAGTACTAAAGAAGCAGCTTTTATTCTTCTAACTTCAGTGTACTATGGCAAGTAACTGGCCACTATTGTTCAAACTGTAACAGATCTAAGGACCACATGTTTCATTTGAGCTGCATAATATAAAGAAGTGAGTGCCCCTTGAGAGAATAAATATTAATTATAATAGAGAATATAATTACCTGAAAATCATTTCAGTGACGGTACTTTCCGATACTTAAACTGACAAAGGAGTCTCTTGCCCAGTTTAGTATTGCTCCACAATTAGTAATGATTTACCTATAGTGATCATTAACATTCTGCTGTAGTATACAGACGATAAGTGTTATTAAGAGCCTTGCCAAACTACTGTTACATTGTTTGTTAATTTGCGCTACTGTCTTGTACCTTATTTCAGTATCAAGCAAAGTAAATACCAGTGTTTAACTTTCTTTATGTACTGTTCTAGTACTTAGCACAAATGTGGCTAATTGGACCAGTGACCGTTTCATTTTAAATAATTGTGGTTTACTTTGTTACTAACTAGGTTTGGGTCCACGGCTTCATTCACGTAGATTTTTTTTGTTTTTCTTTGTTTTTATTTAATCGAATTCTTATATTTTTCACAAATTGCAGCACCTTATACACCTTTCACGCTAATTAAGGCCACAGAAGCATGGTCTTTTCTGAATGTTCTTCTGACCAAAAAGCGATTCTGGTAGCTGGATTCCAAGGTCTTTTCTTTTTTAGTCAAGCCTTTTGTGTTCTTGTGATGATATTTCCATAGTAACGTCCATTCTCCAACACACATTTCTTTATATGTAACCGAGAAGGTGAAAAACCAGTTTTCATACACTTAGCTTTAAAATTTCTTTAATGTAACGAAATATTTTCTTAAACATTTCTAGAAAAAGCGAATAACCTTTTCCAAATAAAAATTTTAATAGTTTTAGCTTTGAAAATGCTTTCATAATAAAATAATTTCATAAAACCTTTCGTACCGTCTTTCACTAACTTAGGGGGTTGAATTTAATTTGTAACCGAGTAGTCATATGGCAATTTTCATAGACTTAGTATTAAAAATACTTTAGAAGATCGTTAACAATGATTTATTGCCAAGAAAAGCTTTCAACCGTCATTCACTCCCATAGGTGATAACTTTTCAAAAGTCCTTAACACCTATTTCCTTATGTCTAACCGAAAAACCAAGTACTAATTTTCCATAGGTCTCGGTTCAAAATTGCCTTGATAGGAACATATTTTTCAGACTACCTTTCATCCCCTATTTCACCCCCTTCCTAAACCATTCCTACAGTATAAGATCAACACCCTCTACAAATTTTCAGTAGTCAGTCGAGACATACGTACAACAGACCTGCCAGGTTAGCCGAGAGCACTAATGCGCTGCTTCCTGGACTCGGGTAGACGCGCCGACCCCATATAGAATCTGCCTAGCGGATTAACGACGAGGGCAGGTATGCCAGCCAGCCTGAATGTGGGTTTTAGGCGGTTTTCTACATCCCTCTAGGTGAATACTGGGCTGATCCCCAAGTCCCGCCTGAGTTACACGAGTCGCAGACATTTGAAACATATTCGCACTATTTCATGATTTACACTAGACGCAGACAGCTGGGGTACACTAATTCCGTCCCTGGGGGTATGGGTTGTCGGCAGGAGGGGCATCCGGCCACCCCTTAAAATTAAGCACGCCAAATCCGTACTTAATTAAATCTGATCCTGCGCACGATGTAGGAAAAAAGCAGTAGCAAAAGAAGAAGAAGATAAGAGGATCACGATCTTTTCAAAAGAGTAACATCATCGACGTATTGCTAATCAGTAAGTGCCGCTAGTGTAATACTTGGCATCGCACGATACGACATTCTGCGAGTCTTTGAACAGCTAAACACAAATCACAGCACAAGAACTAAGCGTGAAACAAACGCATTACGAGTATTCAATGTCCAGTGGCAGCAACTTCCAGTAAACTCAATAATGCAAGTAATAGCAAATATTACGGGGTTTTATAAGGTAAAACGTGACTCATATTCAGTACTGTAATGGATAAAAGGACAGTGGTATATGAAAGCAATCAAATTGAGAGAGGGCGGAGTGAGAAACACCATGGAGGCCGATAGCAGTTACAGAAATGAATACACAAGTAGCGCCACGGAACGGCAATTGACTCACTTGGAATACCACAAGTACGTAAATGATCAGACTCAAATGATGGACCCGTACGAAGAAAGCAGGAAGTAAAGGACGGAACAAACGAGAAAGTTTACGTGGATGATGATGGTTATGCGAATGAATCTGCTGATATGTTCAGTTCGCCATCATATTCGACGACAAATAGCTCTTTTTAGAGCAGGTGAGAAGGCAGCTGTGGCAAGATGACGTAATGTGGAGAGAGGTACTGGTATCGTGAGAAAGACCCCCTAAATTGTGGTCCTCCTGCGCGATAGGCTGCTGCATTCGGAAGTTGCGCGCCAAAATGGTAATTTTCTATTATAATGTTCTATTATTAATATTTGAAAAATTAAGTACTTGAATTTGAAATTAAAGCATCTCTCAATAGCGGGCTATCATTCTATTATTTCACAAGTATTAATAACCGGCAAAATAATAAACAACTGCAAAACGAAAAGGCAGAAGAAGCACTTCGGTGATTTTCGGATGGGCCTAATTTGGATGGCGATCTAAGTGGTTCGCCTGTAAGATCAGAAGTGGTTCGGCAGTCTTGCAGGACGACCATAATGTCAGCCGTTGTATCAGTTAAGACTTAATTTGCAATGTCTAGTTTGTGAATAGAAAATGGTTCAAATGGCTCTGAGCACTATGGTACTTAACTTCTGAGGTCATCAGTCCCCTGGAACTTAGAACTACTTAAACCTAACGAACCTAAGGACATCACACACATCCATGCCCGAGACGGGATTCGAATGTGCGATCGTAGCGGTCGCGCGGTTCCAGACTGTAGCGCCTATAACAGCTCGGCCACTCCGGCCGGCTCGTGAATAGAGCTGGTGGGGAAGCCTCGGAGGACAGACATGTAGTCTGCCGCGATCGGTGTTAGTTAAGACTTTATTAGCAATGTATGGTTACTTGGAACATACAGCTGACAACAGTCTGACAGTAATTACAGAAACACGCAGTTCATTAATTTGTTGAAGAATAGAAATTATTCGTGACTCTAAAGTGGAATGTAATTGTGCAATTTCTGTGCCAATAAAAGCGAGTGGCATCCAGTATAAACAAACTGATGGGAAATTTAATCATTTCTAAAATAACAGTTACTCGCAAAGAGTTTCTTACAGCCTCAAGAATACGGATTCACGAACTACGTGACCGAGGGAGATGGAGCAGTGGTTTAGCGCACTGGACTCGCATACGGGAGGACGACGGTTCAAACACGCGTCCGCCCATCCTGATTTTCCTAAATCGCTTCAAACAAATGCCGGGATGGTACGTTTGAAGGGTCACGGCCAATTTCCTTACCCATCCTTCCCTAATCCAACGGGACTGACGACCTTGCTATTTCGTCCCCACCACCAAATCAAGCAACCAACCAACGAATTACGTGTTGTTTTCTTCGAAGGGGACAACAACTGTAGAAGACTGCAGGTTGGTGACCTTTCATTAGAATCTATGCGTTCCACTCAGGGCAGTGGAAGCAAATAGGCACGTGTCCTGTAATCTTAGTACAAATGAGATCAGTGACATCTAATCTGAGGTGACACAGATGAGGTATGAAGGAGAGAAATGTTTTTGAGGGAAGGGGTTTGTCACACATACGCAAATATACATATCCCTCTAACTCGCCACTCTCTCTTTTTCATCTTGCCGCACGGCAAGTGGTATTAGTAGCCTGAATAATCAAATGAAAACACAGCATGTAAAGATCAGTTCATACAATGAAAAGGTAGAAGTTTTGAATACTTCAATCAAGGACATGAAACTTGAAAGAAATACCACAAATACTGAACGGTGGCGCTCGTTACTGGCGCACCAGTCTCTTGGATGTCCATTATCGATCCTTCGATGTATCTTATCTTTGCTTGCCTTGTTGTCTTCCGCATTCGCGGGGCGAGTGGCAGTTGACGTTTGCTCGGGCTACCTGCTGAGACGCCGCGAGGTACGAGGTGGAAGCAACCACGTATATGTGGAGTTGGTTGTACGCGGTCTGCCGGTTCAGGATGGAGGATATGTGCTGGCTCCCTGTCTGTCTGCTCTCCTGATTTTGCTCGCCGTGCCTTGGTGTAGCTTGGGTTACTGCCTGGTGTATCCTACACGAGCCATACTGGACGTCCACCAGAAGTTAAGCAGCCTTGTGTGTGTTTTAAAGAAAAGGAGCGAATGTGTAACACTTTTTGTAACCAATTTTGGTGGCCTCTTAAGTGTGGCCTTAGCGTTTACACTGCCTTTGGGGAGAGCTAATTCTTTTAAATTTAAATAGTTGGGGTTCCCTGTCGTTTATAATCTTTTGGGGGTTCTATTTGAATTTTGTCTTTGGGTTTCCTTCCTTGTGCTTGGCTAAATGTTTACTTGTATAGCGGGAAGTGACACCTGGTTAAAACTCGGAGAAAGTGTTTGATTTTACTGCCGCCTCCGGCATTCGTTTTTTCAGATAAGTGTTGTCATCCCTTCGAGCAACCCGGGTGTCACTCCTCGTCAATTAATGCTAGTTTATGTGTACTTAATTTTGAATTCGCCATTTGAATTAATATTTTGGAGCGCAGTATAGACTAAGGCAACATCATTGTATACCACCTTGTGCCCCGGTCTAGTACGAATGTACCGTGAATATCAGAAATCCGGTAAAACATCAAATCTCCGATATAGCTGCGGCCGGAAAAAGATCGTGCATGAAGGGGACCAACAACTACTGAAGAGCATCGTTCAACGTGACAGAAGTGCAACGCTTCCGCAAATTACCGCAGGTTTCAATGCTGAGTCATCAACAACTGTCAGCGATCGAAGCATTCAACGAAACAAGCCGAAGGCACAGTCGTGCATCCTTGATGACTGCACAGCTCTAAGCTCTACGTTTCGCCTGCCACCGTCAACACCGTCATTGGACTGTTGATGACTAGAAACATGTTGCCTGGTCGGACGAGTCTCGTTTCAAATTGTATCGAGCGGATGGACGTATAACGGTATGGAGACAACCTCACAAATCTATGGATCCTGAATATCAGCAGAGGACTGTTTAAGCTGGTGAATGCCCTATAAACGTGTGAGGCGTGTACAGTCGGAGTGGTATGGGACCCCTGATACACCTAGATACGACTCTGAGAGGTGAGACGTACGTACGTATCCTGTCCGATCACCTGCACCCACTCATGTCCATTGTTCATTCCGACGATTTTGGCAATACAAGCAGGACAATGCGACACCCCACACGTTCAGAATTGCTACAGAGTGGCTCCAGAAACACTCTTCTGAGTTGAAACACTTCCGCTGGCCACCAGACTCCCCAGACGTGAACGTTATTGACCATATCTGTGATGCCTTGCAACGGGCTTTTCGCAAGAGCAGCATTAGTTGAGTCCATGCCACGTCGTGCTGCGCTCAGGAGACTGCAAGATATTAATTGGCCGAGAGGAGGCAACAAGTGGAGAAGCAACACAGAGAACACGAATACCAAACTGACAACAGTCAGCTGCAGAATAGTACCCACTCAGCCAGTTGTCCAAATGGTGTGACAGTGATAAGTGCTGTAAACGCTAGCGCGACCACAATGATCATTCCTTCTACAAGCCTGTTGAGTATTTCGGAGGAATTTTTTGGCGCGACCCACTTCATCGAAACCAAACAAATCACGTCGTTTGGCAGAGACTTCCTGTCAGAGGCAACATGCTGGTGGGGCGTGACGATCGGTTTCTGCCGGACATTCGGTGCGCTCCCTTCTGAATTCCTATCTCGTTCCTGGTTCAGTGCCTAACAGCATTAGGTGCAGCTCGGGTTTACGACAGGATCCCGGTACCACGTGAAAATTGGAATACTTCGGGAACTTCTCCGCGCGGAAGTGAGTGCTACACGGTATCTGAGCCTGAAACAACTGGTTCACGTACTACATCACAGAGTCCCTGACTGATCGCGCCGCCAGTTAATGACGGCAACTTTCAGAGCGACCGATCAGACTACGGAACTGCCAACGCACATGGAAGAATGTCAGACGGGTCATAGCGTAGCACACAGCCAGAGTGTCGTACTGCATGCCCACAGTGGCAGCAGAGGCAGGACAACAGCGACAGTCAACTGATGCCTGTGCCGTCAGCAAAAACTAAAGCCCCTTTTACACGAGGTACATTCTTGTCTCGATCAATTATTCGTGCTAAGTAAATCTACTGCAGCGCCCCTGGCGTCTTATTCCTGTACTGATTCTGGTCTCTCATGAGTGGTCAATTTCGTGTACATGTCAGCGACAAAACTGTGTGTGTTGTGAGACCTGTTTGGTTTGCAGTTCGGCGAAAGTCCATTGTTTGTACCAAAATATCCAAGTGCGCTGTCGACATGTAGGAAAAAGAATAATAATAGTCTTTACTAATGACAAAATCCCAATTCATTGTGGATGTTCTTGATAGAGGCGGTATGGTAATTTCTTCACACTTCTGAAAGAATAGGTAAAGTGTCGTCAGAACATCTAAATTTGTTGTTTGAGAAATTATTCAAATGGCTCTAAGCACTATGGGACTTAACAGCTATGGTCATCAGTCCCCTAGAACTTAGAACTACTTAAACCTAACTAACCTAAGGACATCACACAACACCCAGGCATCACGAGGCAGAGAAAATACCTGACCCCGCCGGGAATCGAACCCGGGAACCCGGGCGCGGGAAGCGAGAACGCTACCGCACGACCGCGAGCTGCGGCCTGAGAAATTATTAGGTTGGTGCATAAGATCGTAGCTTTTTTGTTTTGAGTGTTAGTATTCCGGTTGCTATGCGTTCATTTTTCGATAGTAATTTTTTTTATTTGTAGCTCTATGTTGCTATTTTTGTTTACATATTGTCATTTTGTCATTTGGAGATACTGTGTGGAGCTCTAGATGTTAGAAAGTGGAGTGACAAGTGGAGCAATCGGAAAATTTCCTGAGCATTCTTCTGTTTGAGTTCAGTAGAGGGATGACAGCAACAGAGGCAGCCAGGAACATTTGCGCCGCGTATGGGTAAAATGCCAATGGACAGATTTGGCAAGGAGATGGTACTGTCGCTTTAAGAAACATCGTTTTCACATCAGTGACTCGGGGTTTGATGAAGATCGTTTAAACGCATTAATCCACAATGAACCACGCCAGTGTAATCGAGAAGTGGCAAATGTGATGAACTGTGATCATTTTGCAAACGTGCGAGATTTGGATGCGGTGGTGAAGCCTCAAAAATCGGGTATATAGATACTGCATGCTGTAAGCCAAAATCATAAAAATCAGAGAGTACGCATATGGGCATCTCTGCTTGTTCGTCATCAACTGACTCGTGAATAACGCCGACCATTCCTGTCCTGTGTCCTTATTGATGACGAGAAATAGTATTTTCATGCCAAGGAAAATAAACGAGTTGTTGAACCCAAACAAAGCAGCAACTCCTAGTACAAAGACCTGCATGCATCCCCAAAAATAACGTTATGGATCTGGTGTAGTGCGAATTGTTTCCCCGAGGCGTGAATATCACTGCTGACATTTACTGTCAACAGCTGAGACGTCTTGTAGACGCAGTCCACGAACATCATCTAGGAAGATGACTACGTGAAGTGCCGGCCGCTGTGGTCGAGCAGTTCTAGGCGCTTCAGTCCGGAACCACGCGGCTACTACGGTCGCAGGTTCGAGTCCTGACTCGGGCATGGATGTCTGGGATGTCCCTAGGTTAGTTAGGTTTAAGTAGTTCTAAGTCTAGAGTACTAATGACCTCAGATGATAAGTCCCATAGTGCTTGGAGCCATTTTTGAACTACGTGAAATGATGCTGCTCCACGATGACGTCCACCCCCATTCTGCTACCCTGAGAAAAACTCTGTCCTGGAGACCTTAGCGTCTCTCGCAGTATACAATGTTCAAATAACCGTGGCCGGGTGATGTCGTCGAGATCCGCCGACCGTTTGACAGGAGCGCACCCAAACAATTTCAATGCAAAACTGCGGAAGTAAGCGCTATGCAAGCGAATATAAAACCTCCTGCCGAAACATCGGCGGTTGTAAGGAGAAACTAAGGTCTCACATTGGTTACCTCTACCGCCGCTTGCGCAGGATAGAGAAACTTGGCAGCGGTAGAGAAAGACTGCAGTGTGTGTTGTCGTTTTAACTGAGATGTCACGATCAAAATATTGTTCCAACGTTTGCTAAAGTTGTGCATCATATTAAATCTCCTGCCACCAATCGCGTCAAGCAACGCGCTGGCCTAGCTCTTGTTCGTGGAAGGATCCATTACAGTCGTCGACGGCTTTTGTCTCCAAGGAATTGTTTTGGCTTTAGTTCAAAAATTTCGGGTTTTTTCTTAGGACTGGCTGGACGATGCTTCATGGTCGCAGTTTAACTGGGAACTTCTTTCTCTAACTGCCCGGCATTCGACGAAGTTCTAATGTTTCCGTAACTCGAAGACTAATACTATTTCTCGACGTTCTCTGTTAAATCTCACGGAGAAAGCTTTTGACGACGCACCTTTTTTCCGTGCAAGGGAAAGCCTTAAATTTTGCTCCGACACCCAAGCGTTTGCCAGCGCTGTATTTTATTAGTTCTGTTGGACAGACTGTTTTTAAACTACCTCCTGATGTTGTAGAGGAGGCTTGGAGGGATGCATGTTGTGTGCTGATTGGTGTCGATCCATCCAAGAGCAAAACTACAGCGGCTGAGAGCCCTGCTTTACGTTCATTTAGAGTTGATCTGCATATTTTGATCGTACCTGCGGACAAGGGCAATGCTACCGTTGTTTTGGGCAAGCAGGATTACGTTATAAGGATGGAGTTCTTAGTCTCTGATTAAGCGTATCGCAAGAAGCGCTGAGAGAAAGCCTCCTGAAGTAAAGTTCCTCATCACAGGGAACTATCACGAGTCTCAATTCTTACTGTGCTGTTATACCTGTGTTATATGGCCTCCCTGAGGTCCACAAGGAGGAGGCTCACTTTCGTTTGTCAGTAATATTGGTGCTCCAACAAATCGTGTCGCAAAACACCTTGCTGCCCTGTTGAGTCCTAAAGTACACCACATTAAGAACTCAAACGATTCATTAGGTCGATTAGAGGGAATGCGTTTGAGTAACGCTCATATTGTACGAAAGTGGTTTTGAAGGTTCTCGCAACGAAAAACAGAACTTACATCGCTTGAACTTTTTTTTATTTTTTAATGTAGTCTCCTAGTAGATCAATGCACTTGGTCCAACGATGATGCAGTGCCTTGATCACATCTCGAAAATGAGTTTCCTCCAGGCCTGCAAAATACTTGCCAACTCCGGCTATCAATTATTCGTTTGAAATGGTTCAAATGGCTCTGAGCACTATGGGACTTAACTTCTGAGGTCATCAGTCCCCTAGAACTTAGAACTGCTTAAATCTGACTAACCTAAGGACATCACACACATCCATGCCCGAGGCAAGATTCGAACCTGCGACCGTAGCGGTCGCGCGTTTCCAGACTGTAGCTCCTAGAACCGCTCGGCCACTCCGGCCGGCTCTTCGTTTGAGGTGAATCTTCGTCCACCAAGAAAAATTTTCAGTTTTGGTAAGAGATGGAAGTGTGACGGAGCCGTATCAGGTGAACAAGGCGGGTGTGGCAACAATTCATACCTTGGTTCTAATTTTGCCATGGCGGCGTCACGTGTGTGCAGGCGCAGCGTCAAGAGTCGCGGCACCCATCTCGCAGATGATTTTTTTCATTTTTAATTCTTCAGTTAAAATGTGATATACCCTTTCAGGTGACATCTGGCAAGCGTGAGCAATTTCGCGCACTTCCAGTCGGCGATCATCCATTATCATTTTGCGCTATTTTGCAATGATTTCTGGAGTAGTGACACACCTTGGCCGACCACTGCAAGGATCATTGTCTAAGGCCTAAGCTCTCCAGCCCAAATTTAAACTCATTTGTCCATTTGGCAACAGCTGAATATGAGGGAGCAGAGTCTCCCAGCCTATTCTGGAAATCGTCATGAATGTCCTTTGCTTTCATATCTTTCTTTACGAAATACTTAATCACTGCTCGAAACTCGATTTTTCCGTCTTCGCAAATCAATACGCGAGAACAACAACAGAGCCACGTCACCGCCACAGCTCTCGTCCAAGAGTGCTGACGTGGCAAGTGTTTACGGGCAACAGTCCAGTGAATATCACGTGAACAACTCGTTTGCGCTAGCGCTGACCTTTCGTGGTGACTCCGAGAACTTTTCAAACCAACCTCGTAGTAAGTTTTGATGTGGTCTCTCTCTTCACTCGTTTCCTCTTGCAAGGTGGTCATATTATTTTGTCTTTTGTATGTTATCGATGTGCGTGTCAAAGAGAGAACAAGTTACGTTACAGTTAAACAATCTGTGGTCTTATCGTGGCACAGTATTTGCTTCTGCGTAGTCTGATACATTCTTAGGTGAAGTGTGGTAGTGCTATGTTGACTTGTGATGGTATGTGTGAGATGAAGAAAGACTGGTTGTAAGGGACAGCAAGGACGAATATGACGTCTATATTGGAACGTGAAAGGAAAATAAATCTTGAATAATGTCATTATTTTTGAAGAGGAGAAGTTTGAGGTAAGACTGCAGCACGGCACCCCTAATTTCTTAGACTAATTATTTTCAGCTAGTTAACGTGCTCGGAGCTGAGACAAAGACCACTCCACTTCCCTGAGGCATGCGTTAACATTTTAATTGATTAAGATGTATGATTTTTATTGAAATTCTCTTTTAATAATGTACCCTTTCTAAATCACTGCTCACTGTGTTGTTCAGTCCTACGTTGTGTATGAAGATCACTCGAAGTTTTACTCTGTCTTTTTATATAATACTCCGATGTAAAATCGTTTTCTTGGCATATCATTTCATAGGAATAGTTACTTTCCCCAACCCACTGTTTATCATTATGCATTACCACATTGTACCATATGGTATAAAACAGGTAGAGTTGTTCAGAAATAGAAATCTAGTTCAGCCGCTTCCTGCTTGCTGTTTGCTGTTGTGCTTTCGAGAAATCGGCAACAATGTTTGTAACGAAGCAGGTTTGCCCACTGCTATTCTGTTTTGGTTTTACACTCCTACAGTAACATGAACTTTTTTTTCATTTTCACTACTCAGATTCCGACTACAGATTCTGTGGCCTTCAGCCTCATAGCATAGAATTCAGAAATAGTTTAAATAAAATTCCCCTTGTAAAATCTATTATTTCAGTACATTCTAATGTCTATTCTGAAAGTAATGAGCTAATTAGTAGTATTGGAAATGTATCCTATTAAAAGTTATGAACAATGACGTATATTGAGCAATACATATTAAGTGAAATTCCGGTGAGCTAGTGGATCGAATTCAGCTATAAGACTACATCCAAAAGAAAGCCTAAATTTTACTGATTCCAGCAAAGTGTTTAAATTAACCTAAAGTCTATTAGTTAAATAGATATTAACACTTTAAATCTGTAGCCTGTATGACTTTCAGTGCCAATTGTGACCAAACTACTGTATAATTCCGACATCTGTTTTGATACATTTGCTACCTATATTTTTCTACGTAAATGACTCCAGTATCAACTCTGTAAGTGCATTGATTAAGAATTAAGTAAATTTGAATAAGTAAAAAATTATTGTTCAAGAGGGCTACCGTGGTTATAAGTCGGGAATTCGCACTGCGGATGCATAAGTTGGTTTTGCGTATTTATGGCTCTGAGCACTATGGGACACAACATCTTTGGTCATCAGTCCCCTAGAACTTAGAACTACTTAAACTTAACTAACCTAAGGACATCACACAACACCCAGTCATCACGAGGCAGAGAAAATCCCTGACCCCGCCGGGAATCGAACCCAGGAACCCGGGCGCGGGAGGCGAGCTGCGGACTCTGCGTATTTAAATTGATACAGCTCACTCATGTTATTTAAGTAATAAAACCAAATAGTTAACTTCAAAACCGATTAGAAAGGATCATTTTAACCCTGGGAAATTATAAACTATAGTGTATTAACAGAAATAGTCAAATATTCAAGCACTCGTCTATATAAGGTCTGGGCTGGGGCAGTTCTCAGTTAGTTCTCGGTCAGATTCTCATGGAGCAAAAGTGCGGCAAGTCGGTGCCGGAATGTGATGAGATAATACTTGAAACGGAAGCTTAACTTTTCCGGTCGCTACCAAAAAAGTGTAATTGTATTAGGCTTTGAACATTTAACGCGTATTGTGAACATTGTTAAAGACTGGAATTTTTGGCCTACCTAATGTGACGATTATTAGGTGTAAGGGCCCTGGTCACATGAATATTGTGTGTGTGAGTGATAACAAATAAATCGCACTGTGGTTGTCATAAATGTTCAACAATGAATACGGTCTTGACTTTTGATTTTGGAAAACATAATCTAGGATCCTGGCTTCTTAATTCCAGAGTGATTTAGGTGAGGCGGACGCAGCTACTGAGAAGACAATATTGAATAAGCAAAGCAAGGTAGGTCAGGAACACTGCGCACTATCTACTGGGTGAGGAAATGTTTCTCTACATCCGGTTGTGACGTGAACTTTAAGTGGCACTAATACAAGGATTCAGCCCGGCACGTTACATGTTGTGAAGAAGCGAGGGAAGTGAACATTTTTATTAGAGCCAGATAACTGTTTTACTTCAGTTGCGCATTTAATATAAAGACAAGTTGCATTCAGATCAGTGACAGTTCAGCTTAGTCAGAGGCTGGCATATGTGTTAAAGTTGGATAATAGTTTATGGGTACATTGTTTTAGTAATATGTGGATCTTATAGAGTGGGAGGTAAAATTAGGCTAAATTTCGGACAGAAACGAATATAATGGGAGGTTACATCCTGTCTGATTCGTTACCGTTGATTGATGTTATGTTTCATACTGAATTAACCAATCTATTTCGAAAAATTTTGACTTTCACTTGCTTTTTATTCATTGACCAGCACTACGGGCAGATAAATGAAGTTGCGATGGCAAGCTCGTGCCTTGGGGTCGGCAGCTTTCAAACCTGCATGTTTTTTTTTCCAATTAAGTTGAAGTTACTTGTTCGACCTCATGGCAACGAGAATTTGAACGACTTTTTAGAACACCTTAATTCGAGACAACCGAATATTCGTTTCACGATGGAGGTGCGAAAGGATGGCTGTTTCACCGTCCTTGCTATGTTGGTCAAGAGGAAGGCGGATTGTACGTTGGGACTTGCCGTTTATAGGAATCCTACTCACACTGACATGAATCTGCAGGCTGATAGTTGTCACCATTCGGCTCAGCTTGCTGTCACCATTCGGCTCAACGTGAAGTGGTGCTTCGTACGTTGGTTCAAAGGGCTCATGTCATTTCGGACCCTGACACTTTTTCAGCTGAGTTAACCCATCCCGAAGTCACCTTTTGTCAGAATGGTTACAGTGAAAGACATACGAGGGCTATCCACAAAGTAAATTACGTTTTGGAATTAAAAATAAGTAAAGTATTGGAAAATTTTTTCATTATATGCAGATGAAAGCCACACTTAAATACTACTTTTCTACATGGTTGCCATTTAAATTAAGGCACTTATAGTAGCGATGGACGAGCTTGGAAATTCCTTCGTCGTAAAATTCGGCCGCCTGCGCCTTCATCCACGTGGTTACCTCTTCTTGAAGCTGTGCGTCGTCATGAAAACGCTGCATAGCCAACCACTTCTTCATTGCTGGGAATAAGTGGAAGTCGCTCGGTGCCAGGTCGGGGCTGTACGGTGGATGAGGAAACAACTCCCACTTAAAAGATTCGAGAATTTCACGAGTGGCATTTGCCGTGTGGGCCCGGGTGTTGTCGTGAATCAGCAAGATCTTTGAGCCCAACTTTCCCTTGCGCTTGTTTTGTATTGCTCTTCTGAGGTTGTGCAGAGTTTGGCAATACCTCTGAGAGTTTATTGTAGTGCCTCTTTCCAGGGAATCCACAAAAATCACACCTTTTCTGTCCCAAAAGTGGTAACCACGTGGTTGAAGGCGCAGGCGGCCGAATTTTACGACGAAGGAATTTCCAAGCTCGTCCATCGCTACGATAAGTGCCTTAATTTAAATGGCAACTATGTAGAAAAGTAGTTTTTAAGTGTGGCTTTCATCTGTATATATGAAAAAAATGTTTCCAATACTTTATTTATTTTTAATTCCAAAACGTAATGTACTATGTGGATAGCCCTCGTATTAGACGTTCGCTGCGCTATCGAACAACTGTGCACCGGGTGGGTGACGACAACACCGTGGTGGCACCAAAATCTTCGCAAGGAGCATTTCGAAGAGGAGTGGTCATATTTGGCGTAAATATGACGTAAATTGTGTCTCTTGACCGCCTTCTATGATCAGGGTGCTTTTAGCTTTCGTAAAGGATGATCTTGGTTTGCGTAAGTCTGGTGTCTACCGTATTCCTCGTAGTTGTGTCATGTCATATATTGGTCACATTACAGTGGGACCCCTCTAATCCAGCCTCGGATGGTCCGTCACTCCGGTTAGTCCGACCATGCTCAGGCTCGCGAGCCTGTGTCGAAGTGTCACTGACTGGACGCCTGTCGGGCCACTGCTGCGGTGTCTGTCGCTGTGCATGTTGTTATACTGTACGTTATTGTGCAGTTTTATCCTTTGTTGGGGTTAAAAAACGTCGTTATTTGCTTTATTCCGTGTTCTCTACGGTACTTATTACTGTGGATTCATTGTGTGTACAGTTGTCTGTTTTTCAACATGTCTGGATTCAAACGTAACGCGTTAACTGTCACTGAATGAAAAATTAGCAGTACTGCAATGACTGGACGAAGGAGAATCGCTCCAAAAAATTGCAAAGGAACTGAATGTAGGTGTTACGACAATTAAGGACTGCAGGAAGAATCGTAAAGATATTGAATCCTATACAGTTACGATTGAAGGTGAAAACACTCTGAAGAATCGCAAAACATTAAAGAAGCCTAAACTTCAACTGCTTGATAACGCATTGTGGGTGTGGTTTTGTCAAGAAAGAAGGAAAGGAACTCCAATATCCGGGCCAATTCTCAAAGAAAAAGCGATAGTTTTGCACAAAAAATTGGAAGCCGAATGTAAATTTGCTGCCGGTAAAGGCTGGATTGATCGTTGGAAACTCGTCATGGTGTCCGATTTGTTTCTATTTCCGGTGAAAAACTATCTCCCGATACCGCAGCTGCTAAGGAGTTTTCTGTTAAGTTTCAAGAAATTGTAGAAGAAAATGAACTGTTACCTTGCCAAGTGTATAACATCGACGAGACAGGGCTGAACTTTAAAATGTTGCCAACAAAACCGCTCGCAGCTTCAAATGAGTCCGTGGTAGGAACGAAACTTATAAAAGATAGAATAACAGTGATTCCTTGTAGCAGCGCAGATGGTACCCACAAGCTCCTCTTGTTCGTCATTGGCAAATTTAAGAAGCCAAGGGGATTCAAAAATATAAACTTATCTTCCTTGCCGGTTTATTACCGCAATCAAATATCTGCTTGGATGGACTGCAACCTTTTTAAATCCTGGTTTTTCGACGAGTTTGGGCCATCGGTCGAAAAAGACTTGAAGCAAAAAAATCTGCCTGTTCGTGCTCTACTGCTGTTGGATAACGCACCATCACATCCATCTGGGGAAGATTAAGTGAGAGGCGACATCAAAGCTCTCTTTCTGCCTTCTAATGTGACCTCACTCATCCAACCAATGGATCAGGGCGTTATCGAATGGTTAACAAGGTGATATCGCAGAAAGTATATCAGCTAATCTTGGAAAAATCTGAAGGAGGTCATAACTTAATTGAGGCAATGAAATATCTGAACATCAAAGATGCTATCTACATAATCGCTGCAGCAGGGGATGAACTGAAACCTGACACACTGCGGAAATCGTTGCGTAAGCTTTGGCCACAAGTTATGACTGAAAATGAGCATACCGAAGATGAGCAAAACAACGACACAATGGAAATCGTGAAATATCTACAAACTCTGGAGGCGAACGACCCAGTCAATGAAGTTGAAGAGTGGATCAACGAATGTGACACTTTTGAAGGGCTCAATGACGACCACATTGTTGCCGCTGTTAGCCAGGAAACTGTGAATGAGGACTCGGACGGCGAAGACGAACCCCCCCCCCCCCCCACACCCGGATTTCACACAACGATGCAAAAAGCGAAAAAGCGCTTTTGACATCGCCCTACAATACATTGAGCAGAATCCAAATTCAGTGGATGTTTTGTGGATAAAAAAAATGGAGGGATACTGCAGCTAAATCTAGAATAACATCTGCTAAACAAAAATGTATCACTGACTTTTTTTCCAAGTAATTTGTTTTCGTTTTTACTGCAAAAAGAATGCATACAGTATAATCATTTCTTAGTTTATACATACAGTAGTTTATTTCTTTGTAAAAAATTTATTTTTATATACAGTGCTATAAACATTTTTTAGTTTATAGTATATATCGTTTATACGTTATAGTACAGTGCTGTAATTTGTTTGTCGTTTTTCCTTTTAAAAGACGTTTTTTCGTTAATGTATTGTTTAACACAATGTAAAAATCATCTTTTTATAGTACTGTAGACGTCTCTTAGTTCTTAAATCGTTAAATTTGTTGCACTAAATGTCTTTTTATATTTTTTGCAATGAATATTAGATTTTTAGGGTAATCCGACCTTTTTTTCGTTCCGACCATGGTCCCGGCCCCGAAGGTGCCGGATTAGAGGGGTTCTACTGTATCAGGACTTTGGAAGACCGATGTAGTGACCAGCAGTGACACACACGCTTACAACAGCAGTGGAAATCTACCATTACAGAATATTGTCTTGGTGCCGGTCATCATATGGAATGTAACAACACGCAGGTTCTGGCAAGCACTTCACCGATTGGAATAGTGTTATGAAGGTCGCTGTCGACATTAAATTAGCAACTAACTTTATAAATAGAGATGTTAGTTTTTGTTGCAATTCTGTGTGAATCCTGCTCTCTAGAGGAACAGAGTCTACGTTACATCACCCGCTGATTATTAATTTCACTGTCTACAACTTCTGAGGTCGGTCATCTTTGGTTTGTGATGGTTCTAGGGTTTACAGCATGTGTATGTGTGTGTGTGTGTGTGTGCGGTTTTCGACGATGTCACTCGGTTGCATTCCCGTTAAGTTATTTCATTATACAGGAGTTGAAATGGGAAGTTATTCCTCATTCACCTGACCTCAGCTTCTCACCTTTTCCACTCTCTATGAAACAGATTTCAAGAAACTTCGTTTCCCTATGAAAATGCGCTACGAAAATAGCTCGACGAGTACTTCGTCTCAAAAAGTCGTGATTTCTACTGCCGTGGAATCGGAAAGCGACCATAGCGATGGAAAACTGTTGTAAATATTGAAGGAGACTATATTATTGATGATTAAAGTCTCTGTTATATGTATGTATTGTGTCTGTTAAAAGCGCGAAAAATCACCACGAATTTACGCACCATCTGGGGTCTATGCTGTTGAAACCATTTTCTAAAAATCTTTATGTATTTACGTTCTTATTTTTGCATAGTGAAGAATTATCTTTGCCCGGCTATTGTAAAAAGGAAATATCTTTTTGCTTTCAAATAGTTTGCCTCTCAAGGGGAATAACACTAGTAGGTAAAATAACTGGCCATCGAGGAACCTTAACAATGCGTCACAAAAACAAAGCAAGCAACAAAATATGGAGTAAGAAGACAAAAATCCATTTCTACGACAGGGGTGAGTTTGGCGATAGTAGGAAAACTTCCTGTGTTAGCAGACGACGCCGCAAGCTCCTGTTTCTGTGCATAAGCAAGCCTGCAACACGCTCAGGTATTTAGAACGCCACAGTCGGCGGTCAACTGATCACTGACGTCAGTCGTCCATCAGACGAAGTAGGCGTTTCACTTCCCTCCACAACTGGTTGTCAGTTTGGGCTAGAGATTCGTTCCTGCGAAAAGGGCTTGTCGCTCTGTGTTCGTCTATCGAAGGAACGATCCTTAATGTCTTTTACTATCTTGATCGTAATCAGAGTGACTAAGCGAAAGGAGAGGGTTAATTATGCGTGAAAATAGGTGGGGAGCCGACAACTGGGTCGCTGTCAGAATAGAAAGACATCTTTCTTTATTTAACTAAGGCGTTTGATTGTGCTGATCACAAAATATCGCTCCAGAGGTTGTATCGTTATGGAATACGGGGAGTAGCTCACAATTGGCTCACCTGTTACTGAAATAACAGACATCAAAAGATCATTCCCCACAGTGTTGAGTATGGCTATGATGTGGAGTCTGAGTGGGGCACGATTAAATGGGGGGCGTGCCCCAGGGATCAGTGCTGGGGCCGCTCCTGTTCCTTGTTTATATAAATGATATGGCATCTAGTATTATAAGTGATTCTAAAATATTTATGTTTGCTGATGACACTAGCTTGACAGTTGTGCAACGTTTTCACTGTTTCAAATACTGCAGTGCAAGATATGAATTCATGGCGTGTAGAACACACAATTCTACAAAACCCAAAGTTTTAATTTGACAGAATGGGCATACACTTAGCGAAACTGAACCGTTCAAATTTCTACGTGTTCTGCTAAATAGTAAACTGTCGCGGAAAGCCCACGTTCTGGATCTTGTTGAAAGACTTAATGCTGTCATTTTTACTATTCGAACGGTATCTGAAGTGAGTGACAGTTCGACACGAAACGCAGTCTGCTTTGCTTAACTTCATTCGCTCATGACGTATGGAATTAGATTTTGCGATAACTCTTCCCATTCTCAAAGGATAATTTTGGCTCAGAAACGGGCGGTTCCGGGAATAAGTGGTGTAAGTTCGCGAACCTCTTGTAGACCCCTGTTCACTAGTTTGGGCATTCTCACATTTGGGTCTCAATATATATATATATATATATATATATATATATATATATATATATATATATTCTTTGCTGTGGTTTCTTGTTATCAGCTTATTCCCACGAATTAGCAGGTTTCACTCAGTTAATACTAGGCAGAAATCTAATCTGTATTTGGAACGCACGTCCTTGACTCTTGTGCAGAAAGGCGTACAGTATACTTCTGTATCCATTTTCAATTAGCTACCACAAGAATTCAAAAATCCTGTCCGTAATTCACGCGCTTTAAAATCGAAACTGAAGAGTTTCCTCATGAGTCGCTCATATTCTGTCGAGTAGTTGCTTGAAGAATTGAGCTGATTCCTGTGCCACATTGTCGATTGCGTTTGCATAAACTTACGGCTTTTATTACTTTTATGTTGTAATTTCATGTACCGACACGTTCCTATGACCTTGTAGATCTGCTCCTCAGTTTGGACCTACGGAAATAGACGTGTAAAATAAAAAAATAAAATAATCAAAGCTGTAGCACTAGCGCAGAGTTTAGCCGCAGCAGTTAGCACCAGGGGGAGATGTATTGCAGCCCCGGCTGCGATTTTTGTGGCCTACTAAATAGTTCAAATCAAATGACAAGATGCCTTCTTTCAAAGACCGCGACCAGTTTGCTTCCCCACCCTTTCCCTGTTAGAGTTTGTCATCTATATCTAATGTTCACGTCGTCTACTGGTCATTAAACTCTAATCTCTCATTTATCTTGCCGCACATGTCAGTAAACGCTAAAAAACTGTTATGCAGAAGCTACTCTCCGCAGCGTGCGACCTGAGACTGCTTGTGGACTCTATACGGTAGAAACTCGAGCCGCGTTGCCGTAGGCGCCTTGAGGGCCTCAGCGTTCCCCGGTTTCCCAGCTGAGGCAACGCCATCCGCCTGAGCTACTGGATATCCCTCAGGTGGCGCGGCCATTGGAAATCTGCGTCTTTGTAATGCGACCGCTTGCTACCTCTGGGTCATTAATCCGGTACCTCCTGCCACAGATGACACAAGACAGAGGTGAACACACACGTGTAATAACACGAGCTCCAGCGCCCACGCCCGCGTTCAAGAGGAGCGTTGCTGGCTTGACGAAATGATCCGTAATGGTTTAAACAGTACCAGAACTGCCACTTCTCGCTTCTGCGCAAACCATTTACTTCAACACCGTTTTTTTACGGTTTTACGACAACCTACATGTTGCCATTGTTCTGGGCATTTACCCCTCGTGATGCGGTGCGTTTTGTTCGACAAGTATGTACGCTAATGCCTATATTCACGAATTCTACATTTATCTGGCTTAGAGTTTGCGTCTAAAACGGGCTATTTTCTGGGAAGGAACAGGGTGTTTGATAAAGAAACTACATTAAACTGTTTAGCTCGCGAATTTACATACAATCCGAAAGTTTAATTTGAAAACGAATTTCCTACGACAGTCCATGGCTTCCACTCAGTAAAGCGCGTCTCATAAAGTGACAAAGAGAGTGCCAAATGAGAAATAGACTGCGGAAACGACTGGAAGGGATATTCCTTCAAAGCCTGAAATGACAATGAAGAGCCATCGGAGGAGGAGGAGGACGGCCTGTGGGGATAAAGTGGGATGGTGAGGGTGGATGGAGATGGTAGGGACGTGGGCCTCCACGGCCTCAGACGAACTCTACTGGAGCCCCAGCAGAGCGCTCGCGCTGCCGTTAAATCCGCGCCGTCAAAGATGAGCAGAAGACAGAGAAGCATCAAAGTCGACGCAAAGATCAAAATGACGATCGATGGAAACTGGCGCCAGAAACGCACCAGATAACAGATGTTATCTTTGTTTTCTTCAGTGTGAATATGGTAATTTTTTTCGGCAGAGTAGCTGATCATAATATATCAAATTCAATAATATACCTCTCTTGTGGATCTTACAATAAAGTGCAGTGTAAAAGTGCAATGAATGTGACACTGCTTCTGCTGTAGTTGCCACCGATTCATTGACGGGCCGCGTGAGAGTTACTGTCCTGTTCCTCTCCACAGTGGGCGTAACAGCACGTATTGCTTGTCTCGGCCTAGCTAGTTTGCGTGGAGAATGATGTGAACCTACGGATGTATTACAATAGAAGCCAGTAAATAACAGCCAGCAAGTTCAGTGTTCATCTGGCGGAAAGCAACTGAATAGCACACAATACGACAACCGTTGCCGTTGTTTTGACAGGAGTGCGCTCCAAATGGAAAACATTGCCCGTTTAATCGGGACTCCGAGTCACTCTGCCGTGGACGTAACGTTTGCATCGTGAGACTCAAGCAGTGCACCTGGAGACCATGATATTTCGCATGGACAGATGACGAGGTCTGTTCATCCATACGCGCACAGTTTCAGACTGATGTCTGAGTTCGATTAACTGAACCCCTCATCGATCGTTATGCTTAACCAAAGTAATCATTGTTATTCACTGCCATATTGGCCGGAATTTGAGCCCAAAAATACTGTGCAATTAGAATGTCACTGATTCAGTGTCAGTGTGATTTCAGTAACTATCCTTCTTCGCTTATGGTTATGGAAATACGGTTCTGCCTAGAGCAAACAGAAATGTTAAAATACCCGAATAAGAATAGTGAAGTTTCTAACAACCCTACCACAACAAAGGTCAAAAATTAATTATGATTGTAGTGTTGCTCATGCTGCTAAATATTGCATTTTCGGGCAACAACAAAGTTATATTATGTGGCAGGTGTCATTAGAGCACAGTTAATAAAGTCTTTTCTTGAAATAATGGATAAACTAGGCACTCATCTTTTCGTGTTTCCCACGCTGGTTCCGTTGTGAACTCATGGCTCAATCGTCGAAAATCTAGGTAGTGATGATTCTAAGCTCGGATGCAAAGAGGCCTAGGTGTTATTCTGCGATATTCAAAAGTTTTATACATGTGTTTCATAAACCATTCTTGAAGATTAAACTTTTGCAAGTTAGGACAATGGTGATGTAAAAAAGTAATCAGCACTCCGAATTTAAGTTAAAATTCTTTTACTTTTGTTGCAATGTCACGTAACTCGTTCCAAAACATCACCTTATAGTGCTGTCAATATCTCACATTAACGTACTTGAAAATATCTTCCTCACTGTTAAAGTTCACATTTCATAAACATGACGACCCAAGCTTGACTCTCTAATAACGGCTTACGCGTCCAAAAATCAGAGTTACAAGTACGTCAAAGATCATAGTGACAAAAGAAAGAATACACATAAGAATAATATCATTGCAATATATACATATCGATGTATCGAAGTACCTCTACATTAATGAAATCAGATCTGAATGTTGTCACAGAAATATGTTAACTATTTTACAGAAACACAGTAATGCTAGTATCGAGAGGTTGAGGTGAGTTGACGTAATGGTTACGTAATTCAAGTACCATTACAAGTTCCACCATCGTCCGTGGGTTTCATTTTTTTCTGTCAAATGACACATAAAGAAACTTTGCATGATAATACACACAGTTTTCAGATGCGGCAGTCATTATTATCATTAGAAATTTATCACTTGATATCATAAACTGATGATTATGTGGTTGCCTGACATCTTCCCTTCCGTACAACTGATATATTGTTCTTATTGGTCGTCTCCAACTGATCAGGGTTTTTCAATATCATTCTATGTACATTTCACAAAACGTACACCTAAAGTGAAACTATTGCAATTTCCCTAATTTAGTAACATTACCTTATAGTACTGTCAATATCTCACATTATGTTGTCAAGGGGATTTTATTTTTTATTTTTTAACAGTTATTTGTTCGTTCAAAGCCATCGATTTAGAATGTTTTGTGGCAATACACTAATTATGAATGAGCTTTCTAAACTGGAGAATAGGGTGGAGGGTATGTAAACTGTGCTTCTAAGAAGCCCTGTGTCTCTTGTAAGTAGGCTGTTTAGGTTTTTATATTGGTAACGCCACGTAGCGCTCTGTATGAAAATCACTGGCTGTGCTGTGTGCAGTCTGTGGCTGGTTGGCATTGTTGGAATATTCGCCATTGTAGTGTTTGGCAGCTGGATGTGAACAGCGCGTAGCGTTGCGCAGTTGGAGGTGTGTCGCCAGCAGTGGTGGATGTGGAGAGAGGGATGGCAGGGTTTCGAGAGCGGACGATCTGGACGTGCGTCCGTCAGAGAGAGTAAATTTGTAAGACTGGATGTCATGGACTTTTGAGCACCATTAAGGTAAATATATTGTTTGTTCTCTATCAAAATCTTTCATTTGCTAACTATGCCTATCAGTAGTTAGTGCCTTCAGTAGTTAATATCTTTTATTTGGTTGGCAGCATTGGCGCTCGATGTATGGCAGTAGTTCGAGTAACGAAGATTTTTGTGAGGTAACTGATTCATGAAAGGTATAGTTCATTGTTAGTCAGGGCCATTCTTTTGTAAGGATTATTGAAAGTCAGATCGCGTTGCGCTAAAAATATTGTGTGTCAGTTTCGTGATGATCAGAATAAGTAAAGAGAGAAATGTCTGAGTACATCCAATTTTGCTCAGCTGTTTCTAAATCAAATAACGTAAGGGGTTTACCAGCACAGTAATTCAATAATTTTTCAAAGGGGATGTTTCACTCTGTTTATGAGATAATCAGCTGTTCCGTGATCTTTTTTTATGTGTCCTGGACGGAAATTTCGAATTTTGTAATGCGTGTGTGTGTGTGGGGGGGGGGGGGGGGGGAAGGGGGTGTGGCGGGAGGGAGAAGTGCGTATTATATGCTTCGATAGTGTTATGATAGTTCTTTAGATCTATGAACGGGGATACATAACGGAGTGCTTGCTATTCATTCATTATTTATTTTCCCTTTTGCTGTGGCTTCTTGTGTATGGTAACTTTCTTCTGTTACAAGTTAATGTGGAGGGCAGTTGTTGTAACTAAGAACTTTTACGTCGGTGATTGTGTCTATTCTTCTATGGATCATATCTGTAAGATCCTTTGCAAAGGTAGAGTGACTTCTCCCATTCTTAAAAAATGGTTCAAATAGCTCTGAGCAGTATGGGACTTAACTTCTAAGGTCATCAGTCACCTAGAACTTAGAACAACTTAAACTTAACTCACCTAAGGACATCACACACATCCATGCCCGAGGCAGGATTCGAACCTGTGACCGAAGCGGTCACGCGGTTCCAGACTGTAGCGCTTAGAACCGCACGGCACCCCGCCCGGCCTCCTATTCTTGAGTGTCCTTCTTTGTTCATTGCACCTAAGACTGAAATTCCTGTCTGTCTCGCGTAAACTGGGCTGCAGTCACGATATTTGCTTCCATACCAGTGCAGAAAATCTTACACTGGCCAGATGTGTCGCGCTGTTAAGGATAGATGCCCTGAACATAGACGTCGCACCAGACTGGGTCAGCCAGAAAAGTCTGATGTGGCTGAACATTGTCTTAACACGAGACACAGCATGAACTACGGAGAGACAAAAATGCTTTCGTCCGCCTCCAAGGTCTGGGACTCGTCATTAGAGATGCAGTCGAAACACGAGTACGGTATAAGTAATTACGTGATCAATAGAGAACCAGGATTTCAAGTCAGCAAGGCATGGGAATCAGCACTGGCGGTACCAGGCATCGCCGGTCACAGACGAATGAATCCGAGTCAACACAAACGGAGAATCAGAGTCCGCACAGTTAAACTGGACGCCAACGCACTGCCCTCGCGCGTGCTGGGCCGCTATTTGCGGGCGCGCTTTTCTCGCATCGCGAACGCGAACACCGTGGCCCGTTTCTCCGGCAGGGGGCACTGGATGTCGCCATGCTCTATACTCTGTGTATGGTGACGTTATAGCCCCACCCCTTGGCGCCTGCTCTTTTCTAGCGAGTCAGCGTATATGTTGTCAAGCCATTGCAGCAACACGTCTCCAAATGCAACACCGCCGCTGGTCACGATTGCAGTACCTACCGTCGCCTCAAGAAATTCCCTCTCTCCTTCCTCGCCGCCCTTGCCACCCTGTACAACACTATCCTCTTCACTGTGTTCTACCCTGACCTGTGAAAGGCTTCACACGTCCTGTTGTTCCTTAAACCTAGCAAACCCCCTTCCTATACATCCCCTACCACCCCATCTGCCTCACCTCCAAGTTTAGTAAGGTCTTCGAGTCCATCCTCTCCCACCGTATCCACCACCTCCTCAATCAACACCACTTCCTCCCTCTTACCCAGTGTGGTTTCTGGCCTTTCTTCACCGCTGACGACCAGCTCCTTAACCTCTCCCATCTTCTCTCCATCCAATTTAACTCCCGTCGCTCTACTATTTTTGCTTCCCTTGACCTACAGAACGCCTATGACTGTGTATGATATTCTGGGCTCCTTTTCAAGCTCCAAGCCTACGCCTTTCCTATCAACTTTATTTGTCTCACTGCCTCCTTCCTCTCCCGACCTCCTTCCTATGTCACCATTCATAATAACAATTACAGTACCTTCTACTGTACCACAGGTGTGCCCCAGGGTTCTGTCCTTTCTCCTACATCTCCTGTACACTGCTGATGTGCCCAAACCACCCCCACCCGTCCATCTACTTCAATATCCTGATGACACCGGCTTCCTTGCTCTCTTGGTGCAAACAGTGGCTCCTTTGAATCAATTCTTCAAAACCCTGGCAATAATTATAGGACATACCACCCACTCCTTCTGGCTCCATGATCACCATCAATGACCACCCTATCCAACGTACCCCCACTTGAAATACCTTGCCCTCACCCTTGACCACCACCTCACATGGATGCCCTATTTCCTTACCATCCAGTGCATAACCCACAGTACACTCCACATCCTGAATCTGCTGTCAAGGCAGACATCGGGATTGTGCCTTCCACCATGCTACATATCTACAAATCCTTTATCCATCCCATCCTTTGTTACACCAGTGTTGCATGGATCTCTGCCCCTCCTAAATTCTATAAAGCCCTCCAAATCCTTGAACGCCATGTGCTCCCCCTCACTTTCTCCTGTCCCCCATGAGGATCCTCTACGACCTCATCCCCTTCCCATATTTCCTCCTTTTCCTTAAACACATCTGTATCCTCTATACTTCTCACCACCTGGTGTCTTCATTCTTCTACACTTCTCGCCTGATCCAGCATCTTTACTGTGTGTTCCCCCATCGCTCCAACTCCATTCCCTCCACCACCTATCCCAAAGGAACTTCCAACATCTCCCTGTAGGATACAGGCTTTGCCCTGATATTTGTCCTTCCTTCTTACTCTAACCCTCCTCTTCCAATTCCCCTCATCCCTTGCGTTCCGTCTCTTTCCCTCCGCCCTCTGGTGTTTCCTCCCTTCTCACCCCTCTCCTCCTCAAATCTCCTTTCCCAGTCCTTACGCTCCCTCCCCATCTCCTACGCCTTGGTGTGCTACTGATTCCACCACTTTCCCCCCTTCCTTCCCCTCCCTCCTCTCTCAACCCCCCTCCCCATCTCTCTTTCCTCTCTCCCTCTTCTCCAACCTCCCCCCCCCCCTTGATAGGTCTTTCAAATTTCACTTCAATTACTTTCTCATGTTTTCATGCTGGCTGTATATGTAACATTAGTGCAGTGTGTGTTCATTGTCTTCATCACATACTATGAACGCCAGTTTTAACTGTGCTATTCGTGCCGCCAGTGTCTTGGTGCTCCGTCTTCATCAAGATCCATTTTAACTATATGTGGAATTCATGTAAATGTGCCACGTCCAACTACTCCTTTTTTATATATTTTAACTCCATTTGCTTCCTCCTTCTGATGTGTACATTTTACCTTTTGTCCCCATATTCGTACATGTAATGTTTCCCAGTGGTATTTTATGTAATCTCTTTGCTGAAGAGCGGCGAATTGTGTCGCTGCCAGCCCACCCCTGCCGCATGGGGCAAGGGAATGACGCGACGCCCGTGAAGCAAAGAAGCAATATTCATCTCCTTTTCGATTCATCACATGCATGCATGTGATGGAATTCACAGATGATGAAACATCTGTTAGACAATTAATATGTAACATAGAGCCAAACATGTATAATAAATTCATCCAAAACCTTAAACAACCAAAGTTGTCATTGACTTGACAAAGTTACCAATAAAAAAGGAAAATGAATTAACATTTAAAGTTACAGGAAGCGAATTATGAAACAGAAAAGCATATACCCGACAAAGACAATCAGAAAAAATTAATCCCTTTACGATAAATCACAAACTGAAGAACACCAACGCAATAGCAGTAATTTCTGATAAGAGCAATAGGGTCATTCCATGCCAAAATACTTTCGGAGATACAGTCACTTGTTTAAGAGCAGAGCACAGCTTTCTATACTGCTTCCTTGAATTTTCAGCAACTTTGAGATGAGATATATCTGTAAGTATATGCATGAAAGAAACAAAACTTGGCCATATTATACAACGTTTAGAGCTCTCTAAAGTAAAATATTAAGAAAATGATTTCTGAGCAATTTTCATATAGATAATTTGAAGCAGAGTTGGGCCAAAAAATAGCTGTTTAAAAAAGATGCGAAATCTAGTTTTTTATATCTCCAAAAGTAATTGTGGGATGTACATGAAACTTTGCACACCATAACTCACCAACACAAGGTCTTACAACATAAAATTTCATTCTCCTATTGCTTTCCATTATTTCACAAATCTAGGGTGAAGTTGACGATTTTTCAAAAAGTTCTAAAAATGGGTATTTTTGGTCAAATTTTTCAAAAAAGTGTTTTCTCCAAGCTCTTCTAAACTATGGTCATTAGAAAGAGCATATTCTAAACTATCTAGAAAAGTGGATTTGGTCTTGCAATGCAAGCATATAAAGCCCTAAAATGTAGCATCATCAAAGAGGCGCACTGGAAGTTTGAACACATTTTTCTGGCATTCAAATTATACCTGAAATCTTTTATTTTGTCTTATACCTGTTTATTAATGTCTGGGATAAGTGAAATAAGAAGTTCTGATGAATAGGACCTAGCTTAAGTCCGAATAGCAAAAGAATAAGAATAGAAACAATGTTATTTCTTAATTGTCACCTCCCCCCCCCCTCTCTCTCTCTCTCTCTCTCTCTCTCTCTCTCTCTCCCTCTCTCTCTCTCTCTCTCTCTCTCTCTCTCTCTCTCTCCCTCTCTCCCTCTCTCTCTCACACACACACACACACACACACACATACACATACACTTATTATTAAGAATGAATGTAAATCGTAAAATTTATTTGCATAATCATCTAATTATTAGTTGCCTCTTAAATGAACAACACCAGCTTACTGATGGAAAAGAAGTGTATAAATGAGTTGCTGTGGTCCATGGTGGCTTAACCACTGCTAGTTTCATTTCACCTGAGATAACCGGCATTCCCATTGCCATAGGGGTCACGCCCGATAGCTTAGCAACAACATCCATCCACGGGTGGGTTTCTTTACCACAGGATCCCAAGCCTGATAAGGGTTTCCTTACACAGGTTCCCAAGCCCGACAGTAAAATTATTTAAGGGCCTTGTGTAAAATTAGAGGGCACTCTTGGGTTTCTTAGATTGTTTCCTCTAACCTATTTCAATTTTTGATATGCTACATTAATTTTCTGATGAATATCAAGAGGAAGGGTGTATTGCTGGCCAGACGAATTTACTGATGGAGCTGGAATAACTGCAATAATGTGGTGTTCCGGAACCCAGCACTTTTCACTTCTTGGTGGCCAAAAATTGAATTTTGCTGGACCATGTGGGTGCATAAAGTTTATTAATGCATCCCTTTGCTCTGTTGAGGTCTCACAGATATTCCCAATACACCACACGTTTTCATAGATGCATGCAAAATATTGTCCTGGTTGGAGAGCAGACATTAATATGCCTCTTTCATTACTGTGATCCATTTTAGCTAGAAAAGATGAACAATCATTTGAAACTCTGCTGACCTGAATTGTTGTTTCATCAATAGGTAAAGAGTGATGATTTTCTCTTGTGCCTGCTACAGTTTGTCCAAGTTTAAACCTCTCTTCTTTTGACACAATAGTTTTTTCAATTTCGTCTTTACTGACGAAAATAAATTTAATTCCGATAATGTTTTCGGAGCAGAAGTGAAACAAATCTAGGGGAGTAAGTATTTGTCCATTAAGTGGCCGTTGCAAGCTTGCTCTTGCTGCTAACAGCTTTGTTGTACCTCTAATTCCATCACAAGGTGATTTCCCGTGACTAGTAGCAAAAATATTACATTTGGCTGTCATTCCAAAATCACTCTTATGATAGCAGAAATTTAGGAAATTCTTGAAATTTTTATATTGAGCACTGGAGCCATCACTGAGATAATGAATGGGGGATATCTGTGCAAACTGTGTTTTTATATATTTGATGAGCTCCTTGATAAAAACGTGAACTGTAATAGAGTCATGCCATAAACAATCACTGATAATGCAAAAACTTAAAGATGCTACTTTCTCATTTTGACGAAAGTAGATAACAAATGGATGAACTGTTGCTTGACTATTGTCCCACTGGAAGCCTTGCACAGCATCCTGAATGATAAAAAAACAATTTTCTGCAAAATCCATTAGGACAACAAGCTCTTCGTCTTTCAACTGACATTTAAGGCCTTTTAGATGCAAGATTTGATGCTTGGCAATGTAATGATGGCATGACAGACTCCATATTTTATTTTTTACATCTTCAATAAATTCATCCACTACCATTTGCTTCGCGTCCAGTCTGGCCCGACCGATATGTATCCATTGCTTAATCACAATAACTTCCTGTGGCTCATGATCTAGGAAATACCTGGCAATTTCAGATGCTATAGCTTCGGGCCCAGGACACCTTTCACTGTTTAGAGTTGAAACTGCAAACTGCCTTGCTGAGAATCTCCTTATAATTTTCATGTATACCAGCTCCACTAAGCATAAGCTTAACATTTTGGTGAATTGCACAGACGCAAACTGCATGCATTCCAGCTGATCCTACAGTTACACACCATTTGAGTCTAAGTTCACAAAACATAGAGAACCCTATTTCTGGAATATTTATATTCTTACAGATAACATACGTTTCCTGTAAATTGCAAAGTAACAATCTTTTCCGCATGTATGTCTTTCTATCTAAAAGTCTAACTGAAATACTATCTTTTTTTCAAGGGTACACCCTACTATACTCATCATCTTCAAAAAAATTTCGCACTCTACTAGCAACTTCTGGTGGTAATTTCCTGCTTTGCCTATTTTCAGGAAGTGCCAGAATACCCTTCTCTGCCTTAAGCTTCCGAACATTCTTCACCATTCTTTCGGACACGCCAAACTGAGCTGCTGTTTGTCTGACTGTCCTACGTACAGGTGCCAAGGTTAAAATTTGCATCTGTTCTTTATGAATTGCATTCTGCATCTTGGTTTTCAGTTCAGTCAGCAAATGTGCATAGTCAGCACAGTTTCCACATTCCTTAATTTCACTAGCATCTTCAATTTGTCGGTTTACTCCCATTGCATTTACAATTCTGTTTTTAATCACTTTTTGAGCCTTTTGAATTATCTTCTTCACATATTGGGGCTTATCTCTGTAGCTTACAGTTCTTATTCAGGGGTGAAATACCGATAGACGATAAGCTACTACTTAATTCTTCTTTTGGTGTCAAGTCCTCATCAGAATGTGATGATGAGGCTGATAAAACTTCGTCCAAGTGTTTATTTAAGGTAGTCCTGCACGCCGGACAAATTTTCTGACCCGTCTTTATGTTATTAACACATTGCTTCTTCAACATATCGGAAGCCTTATTAGCTGTTTCAGTATCAAGAGCGCGAATTCCTGCCTTAACATTATGAGTCACCTTCCCAAATGGATTGCAGCATTTCTTTGGTAACCTCTCATATTGTGTCAAATACAGGGCTTCAAGGTGTAGGCAAACTTGAGAGGAATTCTCCAGCTTTGCTTCAGAACGTCGGATCAACAACTCTTTTTCCTCATCACTAAAATCCGCAAACCATTTTGGCAAAGAAAGTGACATGACACTTTGTTCCACTATCTCCTTGCCCAATTGAGCAGGAAGGTATGCTGTACCCTACTGCATCCATCTCTAATCAGTAACTGATTAATATATTTGGCCTCTAAGTGCAAATTATAGTCTGCTTAAATTTCAGACAAATTGCTACTGAATGAAATTATACACAATGTATAATACCAATGAAAAAATCTAATAAGAGATATATACACAATGTATAATACCAATGAAAAAATCTAATAAGAGATATATATAAAAGACACAATCAAAACAATTTTTTTAAAATTAGATTACAAACTTTGATGGTCTTATGAATCACTTAACAAGCCACACTCAGTCAAGAGAACCCACTCACTATGCTGCAAACACACCATTGAAATACTGATTGTTCAAGCAAGGCTAACAATAATGAAACAATCTGATTGTTAAAGTAATTGTTGCCATTATATTTTCTATAAACAGTGGATCTTCTGAATTTTCTCTGTGAAACTAGTGTTTACGTATTTACCAAGGTAGTAGGCTATATTTAAGTGTGATTAAATACAAAATTAAAACTCTTAGATGTTTAACCAACCAATTTCACATGTTTCCCTAATAACTTTAAGACAAAAATTCACAGGTTACAACACCTAGGTATTAAAATGTCTGCAATATTGATTGGAAAATTTACATCACTTGATACATGATTCAAGCAAACTGATTCTTTTTTGGAAAAATGTTTTATACAATTGAATCCAAAAATTAGGTCTTCATTTTCCACTTGTAAATATTTACAATTTTGAGAACTACAAAAAATATGAAGCTATGATCTCTCTCTCTCACTTTTTTTTTTTTTTTTTTTTTTTTTTTTTTTACAAAAGAGATGAGTTTTACGCAGATGAACACTTACGATAAAAGCAGAAGGGCTATTTCTCATAGTTTTCAAGTTTTTTCTGACAGCCTCATTGCCTATTTACCAGATCTTTTTATTTCAATTATTCAAGGCACTAATAAACATTTATTAGGCGTAATAAAAGGTTTCAGGTATAATTGGAGTGCCAGAAAAATGTGTTCAAACTTCCAGTGCGCCTCTTTGATGATGCTACTTTTTAGGGCCTTATATGCTTGCATTGCAAAACCAAATCCACTTTTATAGATAGTTTAGAATATGCTCTTTCTAATGACCATAGTTTAGAAGAGTTTGGAGAAAACACTTTTTTGAAAAATTTGACCAAAAATACCCATTTTTAGAACTTTTTGAAAAATCATCAACTTCACCCTAGATTTGTGAAATAATGGAAAGCAATAGGAGAATAAAATTTTATATTGTAAGACCTTGTGTTGGTGAGTTATGGTGTGCAGTGTTTCATGTACATCCCACAATTACTTTTGGAGATATATAAAACTAAATTTCGCATCTTTTTTAAACAGCTATTTTTTGGCCCAATTTTGCTTCAAATTATCTATATGAAAATTGCTCAGAAATCATTTTCTTAATATTTTACTTTAAAGAGCTCTAATAGTTGTATAAGATAGCCAAGGTTTGTTTCTTTCATGCAAATACTTACAGAGATATCTCATCTCAAAGTTGCTGAAAATTCAAGGATGCACTATTGGAAGCTGTGCTATGCTTTCAAACGAGTGATTATATCTCTGCAAGTATTGAATTTCTGGAACTAAAGCTTTACCAGTGTTCATTGAGAACATGTGTGAATGTTCATACAAAATTTCATCAAAATCCATGATGGTCATGTGGGAACATTTCTCGATATTAGACCACTTGGCACGGAATGGCCCAATAGCATACATAAATAAAGTTAAAAACCTTCTCGAAGCCGATGACATTGCAAAATTACCAAATAATCCCACCAACAAATACATAGTGCAGAAGAAATGCTTTAAAAATAGTCCCACTACTCAAACAGACTTTGAAAAAAATCCAATTTCATCATGAAGCCAAGAACACCAACGCTATAAGTTCAACCGAAGATACACTTTATTGTGAACTGTATCATTAGCCTAAATTTGCTAAAAGCAAAAATCCCAACACATTACTGACGATAATATACACGCACAATAAAAAATTCAGAATAAACTAAAGTGGAACATTTGTTTTGTAAATAAAACTGCCTTTTCGTGCTGCTAATTAATTTATTTATTCCATATTCGTTGCACCTTATCTTGTTCTAAGGCATCGTCAGTGGGATCTATAACGATATAGTTTTGTTAGTTTTAGATTATTAAACAGTTCACGTCACATTATTTTGCAAAAAAGGAATTACTTACGATTTGCTGATCTGCGTTTCCTCACATCTGACCTCGAGGTCGCACTACCACTTTCATTACTACCTTATAAGCACAACTTTGCGTTCGGACCTTCTTCACACTGTTCACCATGTTTCTAATTCCTTTTTGTGGTGTACTATTGTTCTTTTGCGACTCGATATAACTATTTCACCGGATATTGCTTTCCACAACGTAAATTTGCGACTCCATTAGTGTTTCCTCCTCTTTGACATGTTTACCTACTTGTTGCCAACCTAACGAAGTAGGAAGTATATGTTCAAGGCGAACTTCTATTCATGATGTTTCTGCTGTGTGTGTGTGTGTGTGTGTGTGTGTGTGTGTGTGTGTGTGGTTTTGAAGGCTTTTTTGTGTGTAGATTTGTATATAATTGTCTGTTGTGTATGCAATATTTATTCCCCGTCTTTTGAAAAACCGACAGAAAACAGATATGTACCAGAAAGTAGGTATGTATCAAGTACAGTGTAACTCTTGTGAAGGCAAATACGTGGACAAACAGGTAGAACATTTGATGTCCGGTACAAAGAACACATGAGAACCTGGAAGTATGGGAGAAAGCACTCCATATTTGCACAACACCTGAGAGAACATGACCACAAACTAACCACTACAGAAGATGACATGAAAATAATTAGAATCAACAATAAAAACACCTCCTAACGCTGCAAGAAAATTACCACATACAGAAAACCAAAGCAGAAAGGAAAACCCTGTTGAATGACCAAGTATCCATGCCAAGCAATTAATTATTTATACTAATAGATAAAATAACAGAATATCGCTACCAGAGTGGATTAATATACTACTACTGTCCTATATAATAATAATAATACCATCCAGAATCTTTACACTCACTTATCCATGAACCCCTCCATACAATATAGAAACGAAAAGTCAGATCGGCTGCCATCAAGGCTTTCAAACACTCGCTAACAGCTTAACAGCCAGTAAAACCCCATACAATTCAAACGACCAACCTCCCCCCCCCCCCCCCCAAGAAAAACCTTCGTCGGCTCTCGCCCTCTCTCTCTCTCTCTCTCTCTCTCTCTCTCTCTCTCTCTCTCTCTCTCTCTCTCTCATACACACACACACACACACACACACGACATAAACATCATGAATAGAAATCACTCTTGAACATATACTTCGTTAGGTTAGCAACAAATGGGTAAACATGCCAAAGAGGAGGAAACACGTAATGGTGTCGCAATATATACGTTATGAAAAGCAGTGTCCGACGAAATAGTTATATCTGGTGGCAAAAGAACAATAGTATACCACAAAAAAGAATGAGAAACATGGTGAACGGTGTGAAGAAGGTCAGAACGCAAAGCTGTGCTTATATGACAGTAATGAAAGTGGTAGTGCGACCTCCAGATGAGATGAGAGGAAACGCAGATCAGCAAATCGTAAGTAATTCCTGTTTTGCAAAATTTCGCGAGGTGAACTGTTTAATAATCTAAAACTAACAAAACTGTATCGTTATAGATCCCCCTGATGATGCCTTGGAACAGGAGAAGGCGAAACGCGAATGGAATAAATAAATTAAGTAGCAGCATGAAAAGGCAGTTCTATTTGCAGGCCAAGTACTTATATCCTTGCTGTGGAGGATGGCCACATAAACAAACCTGTTAATGTAGAAAATTCGCAAATACTACAAAGAACCGCAAAATTCGTTCCTTTTTATATCACAAACTTATAAACAAACCTCCTAAAATACAAAAACATGCCTGGCGCAGGAATTTGCAATGCAATAGCTCTCCTCAAACAAACTCTGCCCCAAACCATTACGAACTTAGTCAAGAAACTTATGCTCAATACAGTGGTATGGCGATGGGCAACAGCATAGTTGGCACAATTGTAGACATCTTCCTTAACACACTCAAAGAAAAAGTTTTCAATTCTAAATCGTCACTCCTAAACAAAATCATATACTACTATAAATATGTCGACGACTAGTTAGACCTCCAACTGATCCTTCAAGCACTAAATAACTTGCAGCCAAAAATGGCATTTTGCCAGGGAAACAGAAACAAATAAGCAAACAAATCTATAAACTTCCTAGACTTGAAAATTAACAACAGTAGCAACAAAGATACGTTTCAAATTTATAGAAAACCAACTACAACAGACACCATAATCAGCGGCAACTCTCGCAATCCAAAATCCCAAAAATACACCCACTTCCACTAAATGCCTAATGGTATTGCAAATTTCCCGCTGGAAAAACCAACCGTACAGAAAGAAATAACTGTACTCCAGTCCATAGCCTACAACAACAATGGAACCCAAACATAGTACAAAAATTACATAAAGTAAAAGCAGAACTGACAAAGAACCGGTATACAGTATTGTAGCACTAATAAGACAAACCCCAACCAAACAAGAAATCACATACGAACCAGGAATCTATAAAGGAAAATTGTCAAATAAGGTGAAAAATATACTAAACAAAATACCTGTAAATCTAGCATTCAGGACTAGCGACAACCTAAACAAGAAACTTCACTGTGAAAGAACCGAAACATCAGAAAACATTAATCCAGGCATATGCAAAATTACATGTGACGAAATTTTAACTTCATATTTAGAGAACACGACAGAGACAGTGATAGCAATCGATCGAGTCTTTTAATGCATTTAAAAACCAAAACCATAAAGTCGACAAGCTCGAAACTGCACTTCAAATCTTACACAGAATAGGAATAGGACTTGCCAGGAACGTACCGGAAGAAATGGAAATTTATGCGTGACATGTTAAATGAACTGACCGACTTCAAATAGAAATATTACATAGAGAATTTTATTGCCATTCTGGAACATGACGACAGATAAAATATAAACAGTGACAGATTACACAAACATTTCAATTATTTACAAAATAAACAACACCGCTGACTATCTATAACCGCTTTTTAAACACACAGCATCATTCAGAACTGTCAACTAGCTGTCAGTTTACTACGTAACTTTATTTTACCATCATAAAAACAGCGACAGTTGACAAAAGGATTCGTCAGTGATGTAATATGCAAGTCCCGGACAGCTAGACGTAAGTATTTACGTGCAAGTAACACCATATACAAGTATCGTAAAAATTAATGAAATTTACCAACTGTGATATTCGCAGATGTACTTGGCAATGGCAGTACCTCCGAAACAGGCCTATTGTACGAAATATAATAAAGTTATTAGCAGCTAACTTTGATTGTGTCAATCTTGTGTGTTAGCATTGTACATAGGTCCTCTCTCGAGCAGATTTACTTGTTGTTGAATGAATGTGTGCAAGTAAAGTTGGTTAATCATTTAGGGGGGTTTGTTTGCTACTGTTTCTATCAGTAACTAGTTTGTCTCTTTCCTGATGTCTGCGTAGTTTTTTTTTTTTTTTTTTTTTTTTTGCTGTTTCTCCCCATTTCTTTCGCTTAGTTTTGTATGTTGTTATACATCATTCTCCGTTTCCTGTATCCAGTATACCAAAAACCTTCATTATGCAGACTGCCCTCCGTTAGCTGTCTGCCTCCCATGGCACACCTTTCCCCAATCTTCTGGTCCACGTTCTTCGACTTCTGCTAATTCATGTTGCTGTTATTGCCGTATAGCTGTCAACCGTTTTTGTTTGCCTTGGTTCCTATACTGAGGAGCGTTAATATGTCTCTTATGTCTTTGACTTTAGCATCTTTGCGTAAGTGGCTACAAAATGCTACCCATCTCTGTTTATTCTTCAAAACATACTTGTAAAGGGACTGGTTTCCACGATATCATCTTAATTCGTTTCTCCTTGCCTCAAATGCTGCTGAACATTCTACACCCCACTAGCTGATAGGATTTGTCATTGGTTTCTTCAGTATTACAGGATTTGTCTTCGGTTTCTTCAGTATGCCAGGATTTGTCTTTGGTTTCTTCAGTATCATCTTCATGGTGATCGTTTCGAACACAGTTTTGATTATTAGTTTCATAAACAGTATCTAATCATTCTTAGCGTTGTAGCATATTCGTATGCCAGAAAGTGGATCCTAAGTCTATGTCACTTCTTGCAATTGCACTTCTCTAATCTTCCATTTCTCCCTTACCTCTGCTTCATTGTCTGTCAGTGCAGTTACACCTACTTTAATTTCAAACAGGGAGGTGATACATGTTTCTTTGGTATGAGTCAAATGCCTTTCGGAAGTCAGAAAATGCTGCATCTTCTTGATTCTATAGATTCATGGCTTTCAGGATGTCAAGCGACAGAAGCGCAGACTTTTTTCGGAATCAGTGCTGGCTGATACGGAGCAGAAATATCTTTAAAATACTTTCTCCTCCTCAACAAAAGATCGATGTAAATAAGACTGGACGGTAGTTTTGTGCATTACTTCCGCTGTACATTCTTTAGACAGCTGTGACCTGCGCTTATTTCCTATAACTGGCCACAGATTTTGTTCCTTCGATCTGCGATGTATTGTGGTTAAAACGGGAGTTAACTCAGCAGCAGATACCTTATATAATATAACAGGGACCACAACGAGATAAGATTGTGAAGTCACGTGTCTTTATGTTTGTACGAGATATCATTAAGCTAGCCAGTTTTGTTCAAGTGCGTCATGCAAAACTCGCCTTATGAATTTCGAATGGATTGATTAGTGCGACTTAAATATGTAATGCTGAGATTATTTATTTGCGGTATAGTGGAGTTAGCTGTATAATCGTAAAAATCGAAACCAACAAAGTAAACTGATGGTTTAATCATGGCCTCGAAAACTAATTTCTGCAAAATAGAAGACTGAATACTTTCTAGTGAGATCTGCATGTTGCGAAAGGACAATAATGAAAACAGTGTTTCAGCAACAAAAGGGAATGGTGTCTTTATGTCACCACATGTTCACTATTAGGATTCGTCGTATTGCACAACTCACATTCAAATTATAGCTGCGAGAAAATGGGCCGGCCGCTGTGGCCGAGCGGTTCTAGTCTGGAACCACGCGACCGCTCCGGTCGCAGGTTCGAATCCTGCCTCGGGCATGGATGTGTGTGATGTCCTTAGGTTAGTTAGGTTTAAGAAGTTCTAAGTTATGGGGGCTGATGACCTCAGATGTTAAGTCCCATAGTGCTCAGATCCATTTGAACCATTTTTTGGGAGAAAACGTTCGACAACCAAAATGTGGTGTGTAAAAACTAAATCGTTGTATAGATTGATACCTTGAAACACACCTGTTGTAACTGACAATTTGAAAGTCTTTACAACACAACTTTTAATTACATGAGTCTACATGAAAATGACTGAATAACATCGAAAAGCCACAATCACAAAACCAGTAAGAATTTCCTACTAGAGGTAACAAAAAATAACTTCTACGTTTCCCACAAGAGTCCGTGGTAACACACATACACTTAATTCCAAGTCCTATTTCGATGGCGAAGACGTAGTCTTCTATAGCGACATGTTTGGGGTCGGTATTCAGCTTAAACTGACGCCCGGTGCTGGTTCTAGCCTTTAAACAGTATTGGCCAGATGTTGGTGTAGTAATACTTCGTGCAGGCCATCTCGAACTCCCACTGCAGGAAGTAGTAGCAGAATGTCTGTTTCCAAAACAGCCGATGTTTATCATTGCTTACGCCTTTGGCATAGACAACCTCGGTCCTGTGAGGTGTTACATGTGTTGCCGCCGGCGTAACAATACCATCAACAAATCATTGCAGAAAACCATCAGAAATCACAACTATAAACTATAGGTAAAGTCTGACTCATCCTTTCCAGTCAGAAGAAACAAATTCAAGTAAGCACTGCGTCTGCTGTAAATCTTCAATTCCCTTAGTCATTGCATACTTTTCACTTTATATATGCATACGTTTCTCCCTTAATGGCACTGAAGTTGTGTTTAGGTATTCAGAAAGGATTTACACACCACCCTCGGTGGCCCATCACCGGCAAGGGCGAGGTGGTGGCCCATAATTCATGCAGCCTGGCCGTTTCGCCGAGAGCAGGAGCAGAGCTAGAGAGCACAAGTGTACGGCATCTGCTGCATGATTCATCATGATTACACGCAAACACACCCACACCCACAAACACACACACACACTCACACACACACAGAGCCAGAAATTTAAACTTGGGTACTTTTTTTTGTAGTATATTACTTTTTGGTTGCGGAAAACTGATACAAAAGGTGACAGAGTATATTTACTTTCACACTTAATGCTTGCGTATACTCAAGCAAATATATTAAGAAAATAATAGAAGGAAAAAACATTCATTTTAATTAGTTGACAGATCTGACTGTTCTGCTCCAAAAGCAAAGATTTGCGACGCATTACAGTAAGAAGCTAGTACCGTCACAACACATGTACTACTGTCTAGTGCGACATTATATGGCTTGAAGATGTAGAACAACAACTGGAAAGCTGTGGGGACATTTGGAGTAACGCAGCAAAACAGAAACATATTTTCATACGGAAAGCACAAATCAGGGAATGTGAGTGCCATATAGATCAACTGTAGGTGCCGGCCGGAGTGGCCGAGCGGTTCTAGGCGCTACAGTCTGGAACCGCGCGACTACTAAAGTCGCAGGTTCGAATTCTGCCTCGGGCATGGATGTGTGTGATGTCCTTTGGTTAGTTAGGTTTAAGTAGTTCTAAGTTGTAGGGGACTGATGACCTCAGAAGTTAAGTCCCATAGTCCTCAGAGACAGTAGGCTGATTTGTTAGCTACAGTGGACTTCTCGCTGATGCCAATAAACTGTGAGTCCTACTACCAAGTATTGACCGCAAATTAAAACATTTCCATGTAACTCAATGCCAGGCTTACCATTATGTAGTATAATTTTCACAATAATAATTAGATTTGTCTTTACAGATGATCGTCGTGGCCTAGAGACATTTTGCGGTGTTATAGAACATCAGCACTATATGTTTCCATTGATTAATATGAACAGGTTCTACCAAGTAACGACAAAAGACTCCACAAACAAACACGTGTGCAATTGTAAATATCAGATCTGATAAATGCAATAGCATGGACTGCGGGGGTTATTAAAATACAGTAATTTCAAATCCGGACAAATACTCGTACACTGAGCTCTTCTGTGCAATTATTGCCCATAGGTAACGTCTGTAGCAATTTCAGGAAACATGTGGAATGGTTTTCAGTTTCTTTCAAAATGGTTCAAATGGCTATGAGCACTATGGGACGCAACAGCTGAGGTCGTAAGTCCCCTAGAACGTAGAACTACTTAAACCTTACTAACCTAAGGACATCACACACATCCATGCCTGAGGCAGGATTCGAACCTACGACCGTAGCAGTCGCGCGGTTCCGGACTGAAGCGCTTAGAACCGCTCGGCCACCATAGCCGGCTTTTCAGTTTCGTAATAAACGTCCGTACCCCCTGTTTTAGCATTAAATTCATGCACACCAGAGTCAATCGAATCACTTGACTAATATTTCTGTACATTGACCTTAATCATAATTACATCATATTTATTTGTTCTTTTTCACCTACGTTCTCTCTCCTCTGTACATCCCGTCAATTTGCTTCAACATTGTTCCTTCACATTATTTTCCTGTCCTACTGATACTCTTTCACAGCATCACACATCTTTGACAATTCAGTCGTAAACTTGTCTATTGCCATCTCCTCATTAACTTTGTCATTAATTTATGCATTCTACCTTCACCTCTTCCTTTCGTACATCACATTTCTATCGTAAAGGATATACTTCTTAATTTGGATGTGCTTGTATCTTCTCAAGTGTGGGGCCAGACTTTCATTTCTGGAAATCGATATGGACGCCGAGTGTATGAGACCATGCGTTGCTTAGGACAGAGCCGATAGCACCGGCCTCGTGGCCTCAAGTAGGTTCCGCCCTCGCATCAAGAGGGTCAGAATGGCATGGCAGACACCTCTGCACCGATACTGTTGCTCGCACTGTTCCCTTTACAAGGAACAGTTTACGTTTCTTAACGTTACTGGCACGCTGTTGTGCCTGCTGAAGATGGTGCCACTTATGACGTCTTGAGACAGCAATAGACTCTCTCTGCTCTGTATCTTACCGTGGCAGTATACACAGAGCTTTGTATACAAGCTGGGAACATTGAGTCTGTCTTTATTTTGTGCTTCATGTTAGGAACTGTACTAATTATTAAACGACTATTTCCTTTGTCAAATAACATTATTGATAAGGTATCTCATTTTCTATTTACTAGGTCTCTCCTCCCTGATGTTTATCGATGCGTAATAACGGGAGACCTCCTCCCTACCCCTTCTGTCTGCTCTACCTATCCCATACGTTTATTACTGTTTCCTTGACGGAGCCTTTCATTCTACACTTATAGCTCATACTATTAACATAATATCTATCTACTTCTCCTACCTTTTCAATAATTCTTCGAATCCTTAACTATTCGGTAACATACGCCACGTTTTTAAGCCATTTACGTTCCCTGTCACCCAGTCTATAACAGTGTAGTCGTGAGTGTTTTAATTTCTTTGTTGGCTCCATACAGCCCGCTACATATTGTTAGTGAGGGCTTACCAATATGAGCTGCAACATTCATCACATCAGACTGTCTTGTTTTTGAGGACTACATCTTCAATAACCATCAACTACATTCCTGAGATGTGTCATATTTTTTCGGACAACCTGATTACTCCTCTACACTACCTCCTCGCAGCACACAGACTGTATACTCCTTCTTTCATCTGTTTATCTGTCAATTAGTCCACCAAATCTATTCATCAACCCCTTAGTGAAAGGCGGTCTTCCTTTCGAGGCAAGACTCAGACAATTGAAATTATTTGCTCTGACTTCTGTTTTTACTCTCTTACTATTACCTTATATCTGTGTTTCGTGTTTGTTACGTCACTGCTGCATAGTTTTCTCACCATCATGTATTATGTGACTCTAATATTACGGTGGTCCTTCAGTAAGTAATGCAACACATTTGTTTCTTGGCCAGTTTCGGTTGAAAAAATATGCAGTTTGTTATGGGACATCGTATAATACTCCTGCTTCATCCCCCATAGTTTCATGTAGTTACGATAGTTGGTGGCGCTACACGTAGCATTAAAAAGCCGTCTGTAACGGTGGTGCGATCGAAGCAGAGATTTGTCATTGACTTTCTCTTTCCGGAAAACCAAAATGTCGCAGATATTCGTAGGCGTTTGCAGAATTTGTATTCAGATTATGTAAAAGTGAATGGAATGATGTACAAACTGGCCATGAGACTGGAAACAGACATATGGTCATTAACGGAAAAAAGCCGCCCATACTGTCGCAGGCCAGCACCCAGCAGTATGATAGAAGCAGTGATGTAACTTCCTGAAAACCATCTGAAGATGAACCTGAAAAGATTCGACAACCGGTTCATGGCATTATGGAAAACTATTCAAAAAGTGAATGGTGGCAGTTTTATGTACTTACATTGAGTTAACATTCACAGGCTTTAGAATGTCCGTAATGGATAAGCATAACAGGCATGGAACACCAACCCAGAAAGGGGTGTCCAGCATTTGCACAACACAATGCATGCACGTTTGCATGCTTGCATTCAACAGTCTGCCATCTGATAAATGTACCAGCATTTCGCATTTTCAGTGTCGTATCTCGCACTCACATTAACCTGTGATCTTGAAATGTTTTTTCTTTTCTTTTTGAGTCCAGCCTGCGGACTGGTTTGATGCGGCCTGCCACGAACTTCTCTCGTGTGCCAACCTCTTCATTTCAGAGTATCACTTGGAACCTCAATAGTTTTTGCCCTCTACAGCTCCCTCTAGTACCATGGAAATCAGTCCCTGATGCCTTAACAGATGTCCTATCATCATGTCCCTTTTCCTTGCAGGTGTTTTCCACATACTCCTTTCATCTCCAATTCTTCACAGATCCTCCTCATTCCTCACGTTATCAGCCCATCTAGTTTTCAACATTCATCTACAACACCACTTCTCAAACGCTTCGATTCTCTTCTGTTCCGATTTTCCCACAGTCCATGTTTCACTACCATACAATGCTAGTAGTTGGGCAAGGCATTTCTGCCCCAAAGTACCGTTATCCAAGATGGCGGAAGGGTGGCGTCACACCAGGGGTGGCGTCAGCTCAGGGGTGGTGTCTACCCAAAGCACCTTTACCCAAGTTGGCGGCCGTCACATCAGCTGATGACGCAATTGACGTCACTCAAGATGGCTGCCATCACATTAGCTGATGACGCCAATACCGTCATCCAAGATGGTGGGAAAGAGTCACGCAACCGTTCTGGGATGTTTCAGTTTTGTAGGGAGGATAGGTCAATTGGGCAATCTCTACTAACATAAGAAAATGGCGTGAGAGAAAGGCCCGTTTGGCTGCCTCCACTAACCCTAGTCACTCGACTGCCACTTCCTCCTAGGAACTGGTGGGAAAGGGACTGTGGCTAAATAAATAGTTCAAAAACTAAGTAAAGTACACTCCCTCCTCTCTCCAGCAGCCCAGAACAGGCTGATTCCCTTTTCACACCAATTTTCCCTCCCCTCCAGACTGCTGGCAGGGTGGGTGTTTTGTATCAGCATAATAAATAAACTAGGTGACATCTATCCCTAAATAAATTGTTAAAGAAATAAATAAAGTACACTCATTCCTCTCTCCAGCAGCCCAGATCACTCTGATTCCATTTGCCGGCAGTTTTCCCCCTGGAGACAGCCGGTGGAATGAGGAGGCTGGGGGGGGGGGGGGGGACATGCCGCTAAGGAAAACACCTGATGCCATCATGCTCCTATGAACTGAGCTGCACAATCACGTGACCTGTCGAGGCACCCTGTAGCGGTGAACTCATGAACTAGGTCAGTCCTTTGGTCTGGTGGATTGGAGGTTGTTGTCTCGTGTGTGGTGAGAGTTTATACGTAGGTTTTATAAATGACTGACAATTCCAGCAGAGACAGATGTTTCCATTTGTTGTGTAATTCATCTTTAATGCAAAGCCTTTATTTAGAGGACTGTGTTCTTCCTCTTCATATGTTGAAGCATTAATGCTTGCTTCGATTCTTCATGCAGTGAGATGTGGATGTACTCCTCAACTGAATGGGTGCATGTAATACATCTAATGGAACCCCCCCCCCCCCCCCTGTCTGGCACCAACATCTCGCTAATTGAACACTGAGAGCTCAACAAAACACCGAACTAATACTGTAGGTAGATAATAAATTTAAACAAATTTATACAAATTTAGAAAACTTTATGCAAATTTAAACAACTTATATTATAATTGAATGGCATCATGACCAGCCTCCAGTGGGGACAGCACCATACTGTTTCCTCTCACCTGCAGGAGTAAGTTCCTAGAGTAAATTGCGAAATTCCCGCCCATTCTCCAAGAGGACGACGTGGTGAATAGACTTGGTGGTGGTACTGCCTCTAATTGTTTAAATAAAGACTTATATCCTGCACAAAATGCTCAAATGTGTGTGAAATCTTACGGGACTGAACTGCTAAAGTCATCAGTCCCTAAGCTTACACACTACTTAAGCTAAATTATCCTGAGGACGAACACACACACACATGCCGGAGGGAGGACTCAAACCTCCGCCGAGACTAGTTGCACAGTACATGATTGCAGCGCCCTAGACCGCTCGGCTAATCCCGCACGGCTTATGTCCAGCACAGGCCGAGTCATTTTCTCACCAATTCCTAGGAACTGGCGGCGATCGGTTGACTAAGGTTAGTGGAGGTAACGCAACTGTCCTTCCTGCCCCGCCATTTTGTTATATTAGTAGAGACAGCCCAATTGACCTATGTTCCCTACTAAATTCAAACTTCCAGCCACCTTGGATAATGGTACTTTGGGGTGACACTCCCCTGGGTTACACTACCTCTGGAGTTAAGCCCACCTTTTGCTATCATAGATACTAGTACTCTGGGGCAGAAACTGTTTTGCCCCACTACTAATGCTATGCTCCAAACGTATATTCTCAGAAATTTCTTTCTCAAATTCAGTGCTATGTTTAATACTAGAAGACTTATCTTGGCCAGGAATGCCCTCTTTGCCAGTGCAGGTCTGCTTTTCATGTCCACCTTGTTCCATCTATCATTGGTTATTTTGCTGCCTAGGTAGCAGGATTCCTTAACTTCGTAACCATCAATCCTGATGTTAAGTTTCTCGCTCTTCTCATATCTGCTACTTCTCATTACTTTCGTCTTTCTTCGATTTACTCTCAATCCGCATTCTGTACTCATTAGGCTGTCCACCCCATTCAGCAGATCATGTAATTTTTCACGTACGCTCAGGATTGCCATGTCATCATCGAATCGTATCATTGATATCCTTTCACCTTGAATTTTATTTCCACTCCTCAACCTTTCCTTTATTTCCATCATTGCTTCTTCGACGAACATATTGAGCAGCTGAGGGGAAAGACTACATACATGTCTTACATCCTTTTTAATGCGAGCATTTCGTTCTTGGTCGTCCACTCTTATTATTCCCTCTTGGATCTTCTACATCTTGCATATGACCCGTCTCTCCCTATAACTTACCCGTACTTTTCTCAGAATTTCGAACATCTTGCACCATTTTACATTGTCAAACACTTTTTCTAGGTCGACAAAACCTATGAACGTGTTTTGATTTTTCTTTAGTCTTGCTTCCATTACGAACCGCAGGGTCAGAATTGCCTCTCGAGTGTCTTTACCTTTTCTAAAAACCAAACTTATCATTTTCGTCATCTAACACATCCTCAATTTTCTTTTCCATTCTTCTGTATGTCATTCTTGTCAGCAACTTGGACGCATCAGCTGTTAAACTGATTGTGCGATAATTCTCGCACTTGTCAGCTCTTACAGTCTTCAGAATTGTATGGATGATATTTTTCCGAAAGTTAGACTCATACATTCTATATCCCATTGTGAATAGTCGTTTTGTTGCCACTTCCCCTAATGATTTTAGAAATTCTGATGGAATTTTATTGATCCCTTCTTCTTTATTTGATCTTAACTCCTCCCAAGCTCTCTTAAATTCTGATTCTAACACTGGATTTCCAATCTCTTCTAAATCGTCTCCTGTTTCTTCTTCTATCACATCAGACAAATGTTCCCCCTCATAGAGGCCTTCAATGTACTCTTTCCACCTATTCGCTCTCTCCTTTGCATTTAACAATGGAATTCCGGTAACACTCTTAATGTTGCCACCCTTGCTTTTAATTTCACCGAAGGTTCTTTTGACTTCCCTATATGCTGAGTCAGTCCTTCAAACTATCATTTCTTTTTCGATTTCTTCACATTTTTCATGCAGCCATTTCGTCTTAGCTTCCCTGCACTTCCTGTTTATTTTATTCCTCAGCGACTTGTATTTCTGTATTCCTGAATTTCACTCAACATTCTTGTACTTCCTCCTTTCATCGATCACCTAAAGTTTTTCTTCTGTTCTCCATGGTTTCGTTGCAGTTACCTTCTTTGAACCTATTTTTTTTTCTTTCTAGCTTCTGTGACTGCTCTTTCTAGAGATGTCCACTCCTCTTCAACTGTAGTGCCTACTGGACTATTCCTTATCGCTGTATCTACCGCCCTAAAGAACTTCAAGTGCATCTCGTCATTCCTTAGTACTTCTGTATCCCACTTCTTTGCGTATCGACTCTTGCGGACTAATCTCTTAATCTTCAGTCTCCTCTTCATCACTGCTACATTATGATCTGAGTATATATCTGCTCCTGGGTACGCCTTACAATCCAGCATCTGATTTCTGAATCTCTGTCTGACCATGATGTAATCTAACTGAAATCTTCCCGTATCACCTGGCCTTTTCCAAGTATACCTTCTCCTCTCGGGATTCTTGAACAAAGTATTCGCTGTTACTAGCTGAAATTTATCACCGAACTCAATTAGTCTTTCTCCTCTCTCATTCCTTGTACCAAGCCCATTTTCTCCTGTAACCTTTCCTCTAATCCTTTCCCTACAACTGTAGTCCAGTCCCCCATGACTATTAGATTTTCATCTCCCTTTGCCTACTACGTTACCCTTTCAGTATTCTCGTATACTTTCTCTACCTCTTCATCTTCAGCCTGCGACGTCGGCATGTATATCTGAACTTTCGTTGTCGGTGTTGGTTTGCTGTCGATTCTGATAAGAATACCCCTATCACTGAACTGTTACAGTAACGCACTTTCCTCCCTAGCTTCCTATTCATAACGAATCCTACTCCCGTTATACCATTTCCTGCTGCTGTGATATTACTCTATACGCATCTGACCAGAAATCCTTGTGTTCTTTCCATTTCACTTCAATGACCCATACTATATAGAATGAGCCTTTGCATTTGCCTTTTCAGATTTCTTAGCTTCCCTACCACATTCAAGCTTCTGAGGTTCCACTCCCCGACTCATAGAATACTATCCTTTCGTTGATTATTCAGTCATTTTCTCATGGTCACCTCCCCCTTGGCAGTCCCCTCCCGGAGATCCGAAAGGGGGAGTATTCAGGAATCTTTTGCCAATGGGGATATCATAATGATCCTTCTCAATTACAGGCCACATGTCCTGTGGATACACGATATGTTCTTTAATGTAGTGACTTCTATTGCCTTCTGCATCCTCATGCCATTGATCATTACTGATTCTTCCGCCTTTAGGGGCAGTTTCCAACCCCTAGGACAAGACAGTGCCCTGAATCTCCGTCCGCTCCTCCGCCCTCTTTGAAAAGGCCGTTGGCAGGATGAGGGTGACTTCTTACATACAAGTCTTCGACCACCAATGCTGATCATTATCATGTGTCAAAGACCCTACCTCTTTTTTTTCATTTTGTTCGATGCTGTTCGTTCCATATTGTCTATGCGGACGTCACGTGACACCCGTGGAAGTTCATCGTTAAGTCCTTTACTCAGTTTTTTGTTACGCAGAACAGCCAATCCTCTGACCGACGCGGTGAGCTACCGTGCCGGCGTGTATGTGTCGAGTCAGTTGGTCTAGCAGTAAGGCTCGTGCCTGGAAACTGAGAGGTCGTGGAATCGAATGACGCGGGGGTCAGTGATTTTCCAGTCTTTGTTTTAAGCTAGACTTCACCTCTCAACGTTGTAAAGAGTCATCAGAGACATCACGTGGTTCGGATGCCACGTCACGAGTAAACAGTAGTTTCCCTTTTCACGTTTGGATAGCTGGTGTACGTTAGAGACACGCAAATCGTCGAAGTGGCTTCCAATAGAAAGAACTGGACCAGGTCAATGAGCCACACGAAGCTGTTGTTGTTGTCCATATACGAGGGTCGTCCACAGAATAAGTTCCATTTCTGTTTCTATCCTCGGCAACATTACGATCGCAGTTCCGAGCATGCACGGCAGTTACTCAGACTCAAGGAGAAAACATGTACGCCATTTTCAGATCGCTGCTGCCGACGTGTGCTTTGTAGTGCCTCTTTATAACGTCAGCCGTAATTGAAAATGCCGCCGCGTGTGAAATCAGATCTGTAATTGGTATTCTAAACGCAAAGAAACTTAAACACAAGGAAATTCATCGACAAATCTGCGAGGTTTGCGGTCAGAATGCTATGAGTGATTCAATGGTGAAAAGACAGGTCGAAGGACATGATCAAGCGCATGATGAAGAATGAAGTGGACGCCCGTCTGTGGTTACTGATGAACTGGTTCACACAATTGAAGAGAAGATTAAGCACAACCGCAAGTTTACACTTAGTGCCCTTGCTGTGGAAGTTCCACAAATCTCACAATCACTAATTCACGAAATTGTTACTGAAGAACTGAAATTTCGAAAACTTTGCTGACGTTGTGTACCCAAAATTCTTACTGAAGAACACAAAAAACAACGGATGGGTAGCGTACTTCGGTTCTTGACACACTACAGTGAAGAAGGCGATGATTTTCCTTCTCGGATAGTCACGGGGGGTGAAACTTTGGTATCGTACGGCACCCCTGAAACAAAACGGCAATCAATGGAATGGAGGCGCACTTCATCCCCTACGAAGGTTAAGTCTAAGCAAATCTTGACACCTCGAAAAGTCATGTGCACCGTTTTTTGGGACAGAAAAGGCATTTTGCTGGTTGATTTCTTACCACGAGGCCGAACAATCAATGCACATGGTTACTGCGAGAGCATTAAGAAATTGCGCCGCACAAGACAGAACAAGCGCCGAGCATTGCTGTCAAAAGGTGTTGTTTTCTTTTTCACGATAATGTCCGACCTCACACGGCGAATGTGACCAAACAACTCTTACGGGAATTTCACTGGGACGCGTTTGATCATCCTCCGTACAGCCGGGTCCTCGCTCCTAGCGACTTTCATCTCTTCTTACACCTAAAATCAGTCCTTCAACTATGATGACGAGCTGAAAGAACATGTTACCACATGGTTGAATACACAGGCGGCAACCTTCTGTGAAGAAGGCATACAAAAACATGTGCCACGTTATGACAAGTGCCTACAAAATTTCGGAAGCTAGGGAGAAAAGTAGTTTAGCAGTTGCAGATTTTTGTATAATAAATATTTTTTTCTGTATCTGTACACGTTTGTTTTATATAACCAAACGGAACTTACTTCGCAATCGTCCTCTTTTTTAAACTGTAACCAGTGTTTGATATGTCACAAGGTGTGATTGCTAAGTGACTACCGTAGATGTTTCAGTTATTTCAGTTTGCAATCAGACCTTCCGTTTATTTTACAGCTACATGTAATATCACCGGTTTGCAGTTATTCTCTCCAGCACCATTACTGAAATAATCTTGACAGATAATCTTGACGTAAAGCCTTTGATTAGTTCAATATCTTCTGCTGATGGGTCGTATTTCCCATGTAATCAATAGAAACACAAAAATGGCCATAATATTTTCTAAACGAATTTAAAAATGAAATCTAGATGTATGAACATCGTCTTGAATGTACAAAGATTCTACACAGTATCTAATTGCTGTTTATCTAAGAAACAGCATTAACAATGGACAAGCAAACGGTGAAAGACGCGGATAAATGTAAATATCATTGATGTGATGTTGGCTGCCGTGGAGGGAAAGGTCAGTCAGGTGACTTGAGAGACTCTGGTGAGCATAAATTTAATGCGAAACCAGAGGATAAGGTTGTTTAGTATGAAACAGGAGAGCATTCAACATCAACAATGGTTCATTCTACACAGAATTTAAATGTCATTCCTGACCGCCTAACAGAGTACCACAAAGAGTATTGAAGGACCATCTGTACGGAACTGCTTGCGAGTGACAATTTTTTGTGGAAATCGTCAGGAGCGAAGAAACATGGGTTCATCACATTGAACAGGAAACAAAACCGTAATCCATGGAGTGAAGTAAAACCACATCTCCTCAGAAGAAAAAGTTCAAAACCGCACCTTCTGCCGATGAAATCACGACGACGTTCTTCTGGGACTCTGAAAGCGTTATTCTGTTTGATGTCGTCCCTCGTGGTGCAATGATTAACTTTAAAGTATATTACGTTGCCCACAGGAAACTGAAGAAACGACATCAGCGTGTTCGTCGCCACAAAAAGAAAACGAACTTCTCCTACTCAATGACAATGCAAGGTCTCATACAAGTCTGCACATCCGAGGGGATCTCTCTTTGGTACGGAGAAATGAAGATGGCACATTAGGTCACGCAGTATACCGTAAACCGACACACACGGACTTATACTTACAGGCCACCAGTTGTCACCATCCTTCTCAACGAAGTGGCGTACTTAGGACGTTGGTTCACAGGGCTCGAGCCATATCGGACTCAGACAGCTTATCTAATGAGCTACTCCATCTGCGTACCACTTTCCGACAAAATGGATATTCCGAACGGGATATTCGCCGTGACCTACACCCGAAGCGGGTTACTCAACGTGAGGAACTGGAAGAAGGCTAAGAACAAAGGGGAATGGTCATCAGGTCATACATCGGCGGTGTCTCTTCAAAAATAGGAAGATTATTGAAGAGGCATGAAGTTAAATGTGTCTTTCGTCCCCCGGCAAAACTCAGAGCTCTCTTGGGCTCATCTAAGGACAGCCTTGCCCAAAGAAGATCCGGTATTTGCGAGATTCCTTGTACCTGCGGTATGTCGTACATCGGACAAACTTGTCGCACTGTAGAAGAGAGATGTACTGAACACCGACGCTACACTCGTCTGAAGCAACCAGAGAAGTCTGCAGTGGTCGAGCATTGTCCCAGTACAGGCCATTCTATGAATTATCAACACATCAAAATTGTCGCGTCGACGAGTTCGTACTGGGACAGTGTTATTAAGGAAGCAGTGGAAATAGAGACACGGGCTTTCAGCTCAGTACAGCTTGGGACCCAACAGTGGCCATATTGATGTCGCATCGAGCAGAGAGGAGTACTATCGGTCATACGACGGATGACGATTCGCCAGCAACATAAATATTCTGTTGACAACGGGAGGATAGTCACGCGCCTACGCGGACGCGCATCTTTGCTTGCGGCTTCAGACAGAGGTCGCTGGGGCGGCCGATGGCAGCGCAGAGCAGCAGCGGCAGACTCCGCGCGTGCCCCGACGTCTTTCGTTCTTCATCTTGTAGGTAGCGTAGCTGTCCTTCCAGCTATCGGTTGATATCGTCGCTATTGGCCATTGAATTTGACGACTTCCAAGCATGCGCACTTCCTGCCTAAGATTGACATAAATAGGGGGCTCTAGTCATGCCTTATCCATCTCTCCACTGGATTGTACCCCGACCTGTGGAAGACTTCCCGTGTCCTGCTGTTCCCTAAACCTAACAAACCCCCTCCGATACCTCTTCCTATCGTCCAATCTGCCTCACCTCCGTGTTCAGTAAGGTCTTCGAGGCCATCCTCTCTCGCCGTATTCACCGCCACCTTAACCAGCATCGCCTCCTTCCTCTTACCCAGTGTGGCTTCCGGCCTTCCTTCTCCGCCGACGACCAGCTCCTTAATCTTACCAATCTTCTTTCCCTCCAACTTAACTCCCGTCGCTCCGCTATTTTTGTTTCCCTTGATCTCCAGAACGCCTATGACCGTGTCTGCCATCCTGGGCTCCTCTTCAAACTCCAGACCTATGCTCTCCCCATCAACTTCGTCCGTCTCGTTGCTTCCTTCCTCTCCCATCGTCCCTGCTATGTGACTATCCACAATTCCAACTCCCGTACTTTCTACCCCTCTGCTGGCGTGCACCAAGGTTCTGTCCTTTCCCCTGTCCTCTATCTCCTGTTCACTGCTGATATGCCCAAACCTCCCCCTCCTGTTCATCTTCACCAGTTCGCTGATGACACCGCCTCCCTAGCCCTTTATCCTACCCTTTAACGGTCCCAACGTACCCTCCAAACCAACCTTGACCAATTCACCGCTTGATGCAACCAGTGGTTCCTCTGTGTTATTCCCATCCAGTTGCCGCGCTTTTACAGTTGTGTCCCACCCTCTCTCCATCTCCACACCCTCCGTCTCCTTTCCCAACACCACTTCCACAGTCTACCCTTCCCGGATGATGAGCTTCGCCCTGACATCTACCCTTCCTACCAACTCTAACCCCATCTTCCTGCCTCCTACTCAGGGCTCCCTCTCCTCTCCCTCCCTCCTCCTGAGCGGCTTCCCCCTCCTACTCCCCCTCCATCTCTTGTGCCTCCTTTCAGTGTCTCAGCGCTCCCTCCTGCCCTGTCTTCCCTCTTCCTCTCCCACCCCACGTGTCTCCTGCTTCCTCATGAACCCACTGATGCCCCTCCTCTCTTCATGCCGCCACTTCCCCAGCTGTCCCATGCTCTCTCCTCCTTTTCCATCCTCTCTGACTTTTCCCTCGGCAGGTCCCACCTGGCAGTTTTATTTTTCGTCGTGCATGCCAATTCAGCGTCTTCTCTGTGTTTTAAGAATCGCCAACTGTGTTTTTTCTGGTAACTTTTTTAACTGTCCCAGATGAACGTCTCCATGTCAGTGTATTTTTACCTCCATTTTCTCCCCTTACTCTGTTTTGTGTTCCCCTGTTATGAATAAAAACTCTGTACTCCAGGGGGGAGGCAAGTGCTCCCCTCTTGGCGCCTTCCATCTTCAGTCACCTATGCTACTAATTTTCAATTTTTTAAACAACCATATACCAAGCACAGTGAACGGTGAACGAGTACAAATGAACGGTTCCCAAAAAAGAGCGATCACCAGTGAACTAGTTCTCAAGAATGAACGACTTTGCGCATCTATAGTGGAACGGCCACATTTACTGGGGGATTAACTGGAAGATTCTTCTGGAAGTTTGGTTCAGTCCACGATGAAGATAAGTTATTAAACTGACTAGTACTTGAGTATTGCTTCCCAGGGTGGGACCATTACGAGGAAGATACAGGAATGAAGGAAAACAGAAATGAGAGCAAGAGTAGAAAGAGGGAAAATGTCACGAAGATGGTCCTGCACCGCAAGCTGAAGACGCAACAAGGGAGACATTGTGAGTCATGGAGACGTTTCCTGATATACTTACGAGACGCTACGTTTATCTCGTGATAAGACCATAAGGTTAGATCAAAGAGCTTTAAGCTCGCCCGGGGGCTCATTAGGTGTCGACCTTTCAGCACTCCTTTCGCAACTGCATCAGAAATGGCAGAAGTAATCGTGCACCGTGAGGGTGGTTGCGGACCATAGATGTAGATGTAGATTTATTTCACTGTTATATTTCATATTACCCGCATCGTGAAACCTTAGGTAAATACATTTTGTAGTCCATAGCTCGTACTGAATATATTGTCCGCTCAAAAATATTTATAAGCTACAATTTTTATACCACAAGACATGTGATATTATTTACATAAAAATGTGCGAAAAAAATTTCTATAGTACTTTACAGTAATATTTAAATTTACATTCTGGATGAAAAATTCCAAAATACATGTGTATACTCTATAACACTCCAGTTGCTATTTAAATAAGAAAAGCAAATACGTATCAACATTCATTGCTGCTTCCGTGATAACAACAGCCTATTTTCATTACTGCATTGTTACAGTTTTGTGTGTAAGCATTTCTGCGGACTTTATTACATGTTTTAGAAATTAATTTTTAGTACCGAACGACAATACCTACGACGATGTCATCAGAGCTGAACATAGAGTAAATATCTCTGGAGTGAGCATTGCGTTCTGCGCATGTTGTCAACATTAAACCAGGATTGTCACGCGTTTTCGGGACTTCGCTGTGCGTGTGTGCTTTCTGCAGCGTTTGAAGTTTATAATATCAAGAGTTTTTTTTGTGTTGTTGATAGAGTAACAACGAGGGTGCATTACTGTTGTTGCTACGGATGCAAAGAAAAATATGTGAAAGGAGGGATAGTAACTTTTCATGGGTACATACCATGTAGCTCTAATTATAGTTATCATATTAGTAAGCGACACTGTAAATGCTTAAAAATTTCGAGACGCCTTATAATTAAGGCTTGATTCAGTAGACCTATTTTTCTACGGTTTTATGACTATAAAACAGATATCGGCTCGTACAAAAGCTTACAAACAATCGCTTCCTCTCGTAAATTTGCTAGTGGAACAGGAAAGGGAAAGGTTAGTTGTTTCAGTAAGTACTATCCTCCATGCATTTATCAGTGACTTGTCGATTATGTATATACATTACTCAGTGTACTATTTATTTAATAAACGGGGGGCAAGTACTTCAAATGCGTTAAAAATATCCCTCAAAGTGCCACCAGTAAGAAAAATTGTGCTTTAGGTCGCAAAAACGATTATCACTGCAAAAATGTACGTCAGGCTCTGTAACACTATAAAGTGCCGTATCATAGTGAAAACTACCAAAAATCGAGTGCATCTGAACTATGACACCTATCGCAAAGAAGCAGAATGTAACATCACTTGCCCTTAAAAGTTACGTAGCTGGTTTATTCCCGGTATCAAATGGATACTGTTAAAATGTCTGCGCAACATATAAAAATAATCCACGACACGTACGAAAAGAATCCGTCTGTACTAGGGATGTAGTGACGTTCTAAATATACAGGGCGCTATACGGACAAACACACGATGTCCCGAGATCACGTGACCAGGCCGGCAATGTATGTTGACAACACAAAATCTGTTCTGCGCATGTGAATGCTCACTCCAGAGATATTTACTCTATGGAGCTGAAACACGATCTGTGATTGGACAAAGATGTTGCAGGAAATCGATCGTGTTCTTTCCACGGGAAACGCCCTAGCATTTGTCTCAACGAAAATCGTGGTTAAGATAAAGCTAACCGCCGGATGCAGTGCTTCCGTTGCACCACCGGTCGATGTTAATTTCAGTGCCCCTATCATTCCCTCGGCGATTAGTTCTTACTTGCTGTTTAGCTGCGAACAACTCTGTGAGGAAGAGATGCGGTATTCGCAGGCCGGTTTGCGCCAATGACATTTGGTTAGCCAGTTGATCAGCTGAGCTCCCTGTACTACTAATCGCCTAACGGTCACCCGATCCCACGGGCAGGTTGCTTGACTAACGGCTAACAACAGCAACAAATTTTATTTCGTATAATCATTGACAGAATTTAAAAATTTAAAATGCTGTCGTTACTTATTCATAAAGAAGTATAATTCTACGTTAAACGATTAACACAGTAAGACATGTATTACAATTAGAAATTCTGTATGTACTTGAGGGAGCGTGCAAATCGTATAGGCGATATTTATCCAATATTTGAGCATGAGAGAAGTTACCCAACTCTAAAAGTCTTTGCATATGATTTCAAGCCTTTTAGAAATTTCTGCTTGCTAACACCCAGCACAGAATACTGAAACGAAAAAAGGTTTTGTAGTTTACTATATTGTCGCAGTTTATGCAGTGAAAGTTCAACATCAAGAGTGACGGTTTCATTTATTATTTCTTTACTACTAACTTTCTTCAACACTCATTTTTGGGAAATATCCACATATGTCAATGAATATACCTACAAAATTACGCAGCTGTACGACACGTAATTCATAAGTTATGACACAACAAACATTGAGATGTGTAAGAAACTAGCTTTTCGTGAAACGGAGCGCAATTCTTTGAAGAGTCGGGTTCTAAGTTACTGCTAGCTATTGAAATCTACTTCCTCTCTTTAATTTCTGTTTGACTGGTGAAAAATTTCTTCGTTTCGGTGCCATTAAATCTACACACTTTCAATATGTAAGAGTTAATTGTAATTACCTTTAGTGCACTAACGGGAGACACGATTAATATTGGTACATGCTACAAACGTAATCATAAAAGTGCGTAAAAACGCAGCGCATACATTTGCTGCTCTGTATGAAACGATGGTCCATTGATTCTTCTAACGGAAAACTATATCTTCCGTCTCAATGACAGGAAAAATGTGGTTATTGTACTATACAGCTCTAACAATCTGATGACTATTACCAAAGGATATTGAAGTAATAAACAGCGATACTAAGTCTTTAATTTCAGAAATCCAATTTTAGTATGAACATGACAACACACATACGTGTTTCTCAAATCTGAAGATTAATATGACCAGAATGTACTTGTTAATTTACAGACTTTAGTAGCGTTGACTGAATAACTCTGAAAAATATATATCACTGAAGTTTATGTTTCAGTCATCGTAAAGAAAATCTTTGCTTGACCTCAAACAGTAAATACTCTGCCTCACACCAAAGGAGCGGGAATAAAAACGTTGTTTAGCATTACGTTACTGTCATTACTGATAAATTCGTCGTAGGAAATCATATGTGTTTTAACAATGGCCTCGGAGGTACGTATTATTTAATTAGAGTTCTAATACAGACATTTAACGAGCGAGTAATCTGTCTTAGTTAAAAATAATCGTTAAAGAGGTATTCGTTGTTCTATTTATCCGTATGTCATTTTACGGCACAATCTGCGAAGGCATGTATTATATTTTTATTTAACCATTGTTAACTTCGTTGACTGTTGAATTTATTGTGACATTTATTAGGGCAGACAAGATACGAATAAGCAGCTACCTCTGTACTAGTCCATAAGAAGTTAGTAATAATCGAAAAAATGAAATGCATGTCAAGAATTCGTTTTCGTAAAATGGTTTTACTTTTAAAGCAGTCAACATGAAAGTAGAATAGAGAGTAATTCGAGATTATCGCCCGTAAATACAATTCTGAAACACATGGCATGGTGTCTAGCGTACGCCACATGATATTTAACGGTCAGTTTTGTTTCACAGTGCTGTTTTTATTGCTTTCTCTGACAGTTGTCCTTAATATAAACATTGAATGAAGAGAATGCTACACGCTTGCTTGGTTCCGAATTATTTTCTAAGCAGCAGGTGTAATAGACAGCTCACGAGTTCCCATAAATGGAAATTTTCAATTAACCCATCTTCCTCAGAAGGACAAGAAATAAATTTCACATCAGCAATCAGTCAGTAAAGCTATCTCCACGTGAAATGTGTAGGCAACGATCTGCACGTCCATATGTAAAAGTTAAGGCCCCCAGAATCAGGGGCTTGTCACATCAGTAAAAACAATCTCATAAAATACCAGACCATATAAGAGCTACGTGCCGACGTACAGACAGTCGGTGACACATTTCATGTGGAGATAGGTTTACTTACTGATTGCTAATGTGAAGTTTGTTTCTTGTCCTTCTGAGGAACACGGGTTTAAACCTGTTGTAACCACGGAAAAGGTTAACTGGAAACCTCCATTCTTTGCAACTGGTTGGCTGTCTATTACACCTGCTGTTCTGTAATCGTTGCCGCAGTGCAGCCATGTTCAAAATATGATTTTAGAAGTTTGAATTTCCTACACTTGACATTACGCCACCCTTGTGACAGCTAATTACAATGTATTTTAACCTGATTTATGACGTATTAGCCAGAAATTAATAGGCAACAATACCAATATTACTACCGTATACAACAGTGTCTTACATTACAGTTGGTAACAGTCATGCTTGACTAAATGCCAAAAATTTGAAAATAACAAAACTGCAGAAGTTTTGATCTTTTGTCACAGTCCTTGGTGGGTAAGGATGATCGATTTGGTAATTTCAAAGAATGATTGCCTATCGAAGTCGCGGGGTCCAAACGATACATATAGAATGTGCGATTGTAAATCGATCATGCGACTGGTGGTGGGCGTTATGATCAATTATGTGTGATCATCATTTTTATCTGTTTTCCGTCCTTCCCTTAGTTACTCAAATTTACATACCTCTACGAATTATTTATTAGTCGCTAGGGAAACTCAGACGATTTATGTCGGTAGTGAGTGGGATGTCTGGTGTTCTTGACGTTTCTTCGGCGAATTCTCACACGTAGAAAAATCTAATTCCGTGCTTATACAGCGTAGAAAATTGTTACACATTTTGTCGCAAATATGAAGTACTACCGGACGAGGAAAGGAGAGACCGCGTATACTGTGGTGATGCGAAGTCTGTTAAACATTGTAAGAAGAGTTTCGATGCTGAAATACCGTTACAATTTCACTGCGGACAGTGCGGAAAACGAACCGAGTATCAGGGAGAATACATGGTACGACTCTTCCAAATTATCCATCCAGACCCGCGTGAGTCTTCTATCTTGCTGGATTCGAGACTGCACATTGCAAGTAACAGCATCGGAAACTGACTTATCTGCTACAACCGTGTGCGACTATTTCGGGTTTTTCCGAGAAGTGTGTTATGTGGTAGTGACTAAAGACAGTGTACCTATTGGTGGACCGAGTGAAGTTGTTGAATGGGACGAATCTCACATAGCAAGGAGGAAGAAGCAGAGAGGACGACCTTCAAAGCGCGAAATTGATCATATTTGGGTATTCGGTGGATTAGATCGGGAGTCCCGGAAGTGTTTCGTTGTCACAGTATTGTCCACAGACGAGGTAACTTTAGTGCGTCTGATAAAGCACTTCATACTGCCTTGTAGTAAAATCATTACAGTCAGGTTTCAGTCCTGCAAGACACTAAAAGCAGAAGGATTCGACCACGAGTTCGTCAACCACTCTGTAGAGTTCGTGACTTCGGATGCTCCCAGCACACGCAGAACATCGAGCGGCTGTGGAAACCTGTGAAGTCTTCCATTAATGAGAACGACGTCCAGGACAAACAGATGAACGATACTTGTTTCAATACCTCTATTCCCACAACTTGCGTTTGCAGGGAAAACCAGGCTATGGCAAAAAGGGAATTTGTTTCCGTAGCGTACTCTTCACATGGGCTTTCACATGACGACAACACCGAGGACAAGTAAGGTAAGTCGTCTCCTTTGTAATTGCAAGTATTTTTGTTACACTCTTCTTTTGTCGTTGCTGTAGTGACCACCGTAAACATACTCATAACGCCCGCCACCAGAGTCGCATGATCGATTTACAATAGAACGTTCGATATGTATCTTTTGGACCCCACGACATCGAAAGTAAATCAGACGGAAATTACCATCGATATTGTACTTAAAGTTTAGATTTCATGCTAATCGGCATAATTAATTTTGAACTGTTTAAAGCAATATGTTCTTTTTAAACCACCTTCGTTTTACAGATTTTTTCACGTTTAATTTCATCAGAGGTCAAGTTCATCAAATTATTATCAGATGCCTTTCTGGTGATTCATACACATGGTTCACACGGTAATCCATAGGCCTTCGCGGTTGACATAAGCACTGGTAATTTCCATTATGTATTCCGATATTCACCTTTAATGAAAGAAACTGTATTTCTCACTACTCAGCATAATTATAGAGTCCAACTGCGTCGACAGTGACACACACAGACGCTACTTCGATCATACACACTCGTTTAGTAACGCAATTTCCACAACGTCTACCTTCTAACTGCGCAAGAATATCACTCACCCAACACCCTCGACGTTCCAAACTCGCTAATCAGTCTTAATACCCACCCGTGCCAGTGCGTAACGAATAACACCGTGTCAGGGGTCGTAGAGCTCCTACAAATTCAGTTTCTGTGCCCTTCTTCTTCCATAAATGTTAATTAAGTCCAAAAATCTGTTATAAAAATGATCGCAATTGATATTTCTTCTCATCTTAGAAACATTATACGCAATATTATGAGCACTATATTAGCCGTTTGGAAAGGTTTCCAAATCGAAATCCATCACATATTTTATAATTACTAAGTTGGAGCTGTATGAAAACTATGCCGGGATTAGGAACTTAGAGAAAGCTGCAAAATGTAACACTCACATCAACTGACGTCGGAGTGAATTGTGGTAAGTGGTGGAAATAATTACTTTTCACAAATGTTGTATGTAAGAGTCAACAGTTAACGGAATTTGAATTTTGTAATTTTATGAGGTGGTTATAAACTAGGCACAACTTCGTAGTACACGTTATTGAAAATACAATGATATTGCTAACAATGTGCTAAAAGATATTTTCAGGTTATGGACACCACTTACAAATCAGTGCCCTCTTAAAAGTATGTATTGAGTGTAAGTCAACAACAATTAATGATTTATTATTGATGTAGATAGCAGTACCTCAAATTGGGCAGTTCCGTGTATTCACTGCACCTTACAGTGTAAAACATGCCTCGTCACCCCATAGAATATAGCCCTCCACATGTCACCAACTTCTATCCGTACCAGAAAACGACGAGCAAATTTAGAACGTTGCTGCAGATCATAAGGTCTCCGTTGCTGCACAGTCTGGATATTTACAGATACCAGTTGAAAATAGACAGTACTTTCCGTACTATTGACCATGGGATAGACAATTTTTGTGACGTTGCACGAGCTCCTGCACTACCTGGGGTACGCGTTGCATGGTCAGTTACAGCAACATTCTCTCCCAGGTGCCACACCAAGCGCATCAGTGTTTCCTAATATCATTATGATATTCTTTAAACTACTTAATGGAATCGGTTCTCTCCTCAGACCTTTCAGTCGGCGATACTCTCTAAATGCAGCCGTTCACATTAAAACTGTTTCATTAACAGCGCACGGTCTCTCATGTCGATCCATACGCTTCACTGACGTTATGGCTCCTCAGATGACAACATGGATGTCAAGCCGTTGGAAAAACACCTGTAAAGCGCCAGATTTGCACCTGTTGGACAAAACTGGAACTATTTTTCTCCATAGCTAATCGATTCTGCGTTAAAGCATTAGCGTGTCTGCCATATGATAATTAAAGCCTATCTCCGTGAGGAGCTCAGTCTCCGGCCATCTTCTTTTCTTCTACTTCTTTCTGTCTGGTGTTCGTCTGTACTCTTCTGTTCTGTAGTGTTCGTTGCCTAATTTGTGTTCTTTAGCACCTGGGGGGGGGGGAGGGGGCAGTCTCCTTCCCCTTGGGGTTTTATCTGCTCTGCGACTTTGTCTCGCTTGTTTTTGGAATGGGGGACTGATGACCTTAGCTGTTTAGTCCCCCTTAAACATCCCAACAACCACCACCACCATTTGACATGAGCTTCCTTTCGCCTAAGGAGGTCATTATGCGACCAATAGGTCATAAGGATGCTAGTCCTCGGTAGTATAGTGGTTAGTATCCCCGCCTGTCACGCGGGAGACCGGGGTTCGATGGTTCAATTCCTGGCCGGTGAAGCCTCCCCCTCCCTCCCCCCCCCCTCCACATGAACCATGGATCTCGCCGTTGGTGGGGAGGCTTCCGTGCCTCAGTGATGCAGATAGCCGTACCGTAGATACAACGACGACGGAAGGGTATCTGTTGAGAGGCCAGACAAACGTGTGGTTCTTGAAGAGAGCAGTAGCCTTTTTAGTAGTTGCAGGGGCAACGATCTGGATGACTGACTGATCTGGCCTTGTAACATTAATCAAAACGGCTTTCCTGTGCTGTTACTACGAACGGCTGAAAGCATGGGGAAACTAAAACTGTAATTTTTCCCGAGGGCATGCTGCTTTACTGTGTGGTTAAATGATGAAGGCGTCGTCTTGGGTAAAATATTCCAGCGGTAAAATAGTCGGATCTCCGGGCGGGGACTACTCTGGAGAACGTCGTTATCAGGAGAAAGAAAACTGGCGTTCTACGGATCGGAACGTGGAATTCAGTTATTTCATCCCTGGATGTCTCGCTGCTCTTTTCACAAAATACTTAATGCAGATTGTTTTTTGCTTTTTCTTACTTGTAGCGTTTTTCTTCTTTCTTCTGGGATGATCAGGTGCTGCGTATTTCAGAATGAATGCACCGTGAATCATCTTTTTAGGAACCTGCAAAACACTTCACGGAAGTGCTTTTTATCACGTAGGGATAAGAGATTGCACTAGAAAGCTTCTGTTTTATGATTACACGCTGGAGCTCTAGGACTGCTTCGTTGCTGAGTGCCTACAGTAAAGAATAAAAATACAATCAGAATATAAAGAAACATGCAGTGTAGTAATCATAAGTGAACAGGTCAAAAAATACAACAGTACAAAATACCTGGCAGTTACCTTTCCATTTGTTTTTTTTTGTATTCTGTCCATTTCGTGGTATCACGGATTCTCTTCTTTCCACGTCCTTGCTATACCTCTGACACGTCTTATACCTGAGATTCTATGTTATAAGCTCAGGATAACACACCAAGTCAGTTTGATAAAGGATAGACAATTGAGGATATGGCACAAATGCAGCATAATAATATGACACTGAGCTAATGCGGCATTGTTAACGTTCCCTCCAGTGAAAAGCGCGTAATAAAGGTGTAATGTTACAAACTTCTGTAAAATAAATATCACGTATCTTGTAGGAAGGTGACAAAATGTCGGGTTCTGGAAAACTACATGCTATCGTCGTCCACAATGCAAATGTAAATATCTTACTTTGAAAATAACTCGATATGTTGAGTTTTGGAAGGTCCTCTTACGAGAATATGTAGAGCTCTAGAAATAACTGAATTTCAGTGTTCATTTTATATGAGAGAAGAAGGGTTTTGGAGAGTACACTGGTGTTTTTTAGACTGTTTCAAGATAAAGAAACAGGAAATGGTCGTACCTCGTTTTACCTCGTTTTCGAGTCAAAATGTCAGATGATTTTGGGAACTATACACCTTATATATTAGCGTACAGCACCGTCATTTGAAAGTTAATAATGACGCTTTCAAAAGTTTCCAGGACATAACGAAACACAGGACAAAAACATCACTGACATACGAGCAAAAAGAACTGCAAAATGTGATATTGAAAGAAAAGTTGGCAACGATAAGTCCCGGAAGAAGGAAAACTGATCCGAGTCAACATAGTGGTCTTATGGCCAAAACTAAAAGAAGAGGGGGAAGCACATTACATATGTCCATGTATTACAGAAGACGTTGTCTGTACCTTTATTAGGCAATCAAAGTTTCCCCTTTGAGAAAAGGGAAAATTTCACTCAGTTGCTATTAGAGTGTGCGACAAAATCATCTGGCGGATTTTAACTAACAGTATCTTGACTGTTACAAAACATTTAATAACTTTGTGATACAACATATGAGGGTGTATATGACACTATAAATTCGCATGAAAGAAACCTATAAAGTCTTAGGCTACGATAACGACGTCATCTAAGTAGCGTAAATTTCTCGCTATTCACTCAAGTGTCGTTCTGAACCTGGCGAAACACGCTCCCTGAACCTGGCGAAACACGCTCCGACACCTGATCTGACGGAGATTTCCTTGCGAATGACCGATTTAGATGTGCCAGGTGTAGATAACTGGTATATGTTAATCCTGTATTTAAGAGAGGCAAAAACATGTGGTAAAAGCAATGTGCCTGTTAGGAGTATTTAGGCGACCATTGAATTAAATCATCACAGAATTAACCACGTTGTTGGCTGTGTAAACATTTGCCCCGTCATTCAGTTGCAATTTAGAATTCTTATTCGTAGTTCAGGCACTAATAAAGTTTCCGCCTTTGACAGACAACGCTTTGCAGTCTCCATGACCATGTGTCCGCCATTCCCCTCAAAGAATTAAGGCACATTTACACTCACAATTCAACATCACACTGTCGCTGGGAAGGGCCACACTGATTAGGCAAAGCGTTGTGACCACTTACCTAGTAGCGCGCTGGTCAACCTTTGGGACCCAGGAGTCTGTGTGGCTGTGTCTAAGATTCAACGAGTTCTTGGTAGGTTTGGGGAGGTATGTGGGATCAGATCCCTGCGCACAATTTCCTCAAATTGTAGGCTGGCCTACTGCTTGGTTGGGTTCCAGAAGTGTCCTACGGGGTTCAGACAAAAATGGTTCAAATGGCTCTGAGCACTATGGGACTTAACTTCTAAGGTCCTCAGTCCCCTACAACTTAGAGTTCAGACAGTCGAACTTGGTAGTCAAGACATAAAGCTCTCGTGCCCACTGGAACCGCAATTGACGATTCGTTGGCTCAGTATAGGAACACATAGCGGTCGTCAGCTGCAGGGGTTCACGTTTAACACGGGCGCTGAACTGTGTGCTACGAAGCAAAGCACTTGTGTCTGCACCAGTTTGATGCTATGTCGTCAGTTCCGTCACATATCGCACAGAGCGATCAAGCCTCCGACGAACACTTTCTTTGATGAGCCGTGAACGTCCGTCATTTTGTGGCCTGCTCGTAGTTCCACTGCCCTGCAGGCACTTTTCGCAGATGCTCACGACAGTATGTGTATTGTGTATTAAACCAGGGACCTAGAAAATACGGAGAGACTTCGGCCCGCCGTAATGCTCAGTGGTTCACAACCCACAACAGGCGACAGCAGTCCACCCACCTCACCGCCGCCCAACATCGAACCCAGGGTTACTGTGTGGTTCGGCCCCCCGTGGATTCACCCCCCCTCCCCCCCCCCCTCCCCTCCACAGGAACGTAGGAACGTCTCAAGGTTGCTACATAGAAGGTAGGGCCAATGCGTTCGGCGACGATCGGGCGCTTCCTTGTGACGTCACTGTCGAGAAGCGTCAGCAGCGCGAGACGTTCGCATACGGCACTATTGCGCTTAAACTAACATTAATTTACGAAAAGTGAAGGGCAATATAATGAATTATGGATTCGATCGAAGCTTACCAATACAGGGACTGAATGTCTTATATTGCCTCTCTGGTAATGACAAAAGTAAAACTACAGATTTGTGGCTCCTCCTCAATTTATATTCTATTACTCAATATTTTTTGTTAGATAACAACAATCTGGTATGCTTCAGTAACTTTTTATATATTTTACAATTTTTAATAGTACTGGAAACGCAACAATTACAAGAGCTTTCAGTTTACTAAACACATTTTGTGCATCACAGTCGGCAATAGTGTGTACCATCTTATTCATGCAGGTATTAAGCAGCAACCGTACGTCTAGTTAGTTGAGACATTACTACACATAATGATGCAGAAGCCCGGTTTAATGAACTCACATTCAAAAATTTTAAGAAGAATTTAAATACCATAATCAGATCTGGAGGGGACTGGAGAAGCTCTCCACCTGTGTGCTGCCTTCTGCTGCTGCTGTTTGGCCCTCTGTGCCTTTGCAGATGTGTTGAAGTGCCTTATCCGGATGAAGGTTCAGGTTTTAGCGTATACTGTGATGACCTCTTGAGGAATAGTTGGAAACTTCCCAATTAAAAGTCTCGTCAGGTTTCTGATCACATTTCCGTCTTTACACAGAGTGCTGCCATGAAAATTTAAAAAAAAGCACCTCTAACTGTTTAAAAAAATCAAACCACACATCTGAAGGGATGATTAAGCCACCACGAGACAGTTTCTCAATCCACTCAGAATTTGCGTGGTATTTCGACACTTCGAGTGTCTTACCACTAGGATGACCAAGTGATTTGTCAATGGAGACTCATCTGGAGGCAATATATCCAGCGATGTAGCGGAGACCTTCTAGAGAACACTCTGAATCTTCTATCAAAGGTGGAACAATTAAGTCATGTAGTGTAATGTCCCTCATTTGTTGATCACCTTCTATCATTGACAACGTTTCCTCAAAGCCCGGCACAAGTCCTGTAAACAGGTTGGAAGTCAAATAATTTGTATCAGTTTCCGCTGAGACTGGACAAGAACTGCGTAACTGAATGTCAGCAATACTTTTGTTCATAACTAAAATACGCAAACGGCTTTTAAATTCCACTGGCAAGGGATGATCATAGGCTCTGCCAATTGCTCTTATCTGGGAAAATAAATTTTCAAGGCAGTCTTGGTTGAACCTTGAGGTCAATACATACTTCGAACCGTAGTCATGTTTTAAATCCGAAAAACAACCCAGCAGTGACCGAATCGAGGTGAGTAATCCCTTTTGGAAAGGAAGTAAAGTTTTATGATTTCCCACTCTCATTTTTTCACAGACGGAGTAGAATCTGCGAAGAGCTTCCTACTACGTCTCCTTACACAATCCAAAAGCACATGAAATTGGTCGTTTGCCGACAGGTACCCTCGAATTCATAACATCGAAAGTGTCGTTCACCAATTTGAAGAATTCTGCCGTGTCTTTTTCTTCAGGCATTACAAAAGAAATTGCTTCTGATACAGTGTTGGAAAAGAGTTGGCAAGCAAGATGATCGCGCTGTCGATCTCTTCCACAAACTGTCAGATGATGAGCAGTAAGCTTAGGGCACAGTTTCAGTTCTCCATTATCTTTCGACACTAGCTGCTCGATTACGCGCTTTGTTATCGTTCTTCCGTCACTTAATGAGAAACCATCATCTAAAAGGTAGTTTCTGAGAAGTTTACCATATGTCTTACATCAGCAAATACCCAAACACGTTTCGTTTCATCATCTGGGTTGGTGAAGAACGTGTTTGTGTAGTCGGTGTGGAATTCCTTCCACACTTTCCCATTTTTACCCCCCCCCCCCCCAAATCAGACACTGTACCAACTACGACAGATCCCACTTTCTGCGTCTCTCTGACGATACTAATCAGTGAATCCCGATTCATCGTAGTATCAAAGTTATAATATACGGGCTGCTTCCAGGTTCCACACAAATCACGTGCCATAACAACCTGTACCTGGCTATGTGATCCGTATATGGTGTCAGTTTCTTGGTCGTAGCATATGTGACTGTCCACATTCATTTCGTCAAAGCTTAACACACACAGCTTCTCTGCTTGACTGAAGTTTGTTGCTTGCTTATTCATTAAGTACAATACATCAGTCAAAATTCCAAGAACACAACGAAAGGAATTGAATATCCATCGTTTTAACGTAGAAAATCCAGGTAATGGTATTCCCATTATATTTCTTAAATAAATATAAGTTTTTCTGGACAGAGAGCGCAGAAGCAAGGCTTTGCTTATATCTTCCTGGGTCCAATGGATACTCTTCTTTGATTTCAGAAGACATTCAATTTGTGCGTTCTTAAACACTTTTTTTTAAACTTGGTGTACTTTAGTTGTCACTTTTGTACTTCGTTGATACTGAAGGCTTTGGCATAGTTTTCTCTGTCTGCTTAATGCATGATCCAGTGATTTGTTTCTCGTTCTCATCGTGTTGTTTTTATCTATCAAACGCTTATTTTTTTCTGTCTGTAGCGATAATTCCTTATGAAGCCTCTTCATTTCATCCTCGATGCGGCCTTTTTCAGTTTCTGTGCTTTGATCCACTTTTTTTTTTCTTTGGTGACAGAGAAGCTAGTCTGTTAAGTGCACGTTTACGTGTTTCGCTATCTTTCATTCTGTCATTTCTTTCTTGGACAGAAGACGAAGCAGCGGCAGCTGCTGCAGATGTGGCTTTAATGAGGTGCAATGAAGGAACTGCAGTCGGCTTTAAGACCTTCTTTGGTTAAAGTTTCATTAATTCAGCTTGGAGATCCCGTAAATAATTGTCTTCTTTAAAATGTATGCTACAGATAGTAGCATTTTTAATGAAAACTATCACTTCTTCTACAGAGCTGAACCCACCGAGCACATGTTTCAGGATCTTTCGGAAACTTATGATAGGAAATACTACTCCCTTTACTCTTCTGATTACAGTTTTCACACGGAGCCACGGCACAATTCGGCATTGTTAAAGTGTCGCAGAAAGAATAAACTCGATTCAACACGATAACAAACAGCAACAACACAAAACTTATTTTCTTCAACACATAAGAAAGCGCGCGCGAACTGAGCGAAGTTTCTCGACGCTGACGTCATGCGCAGTACGGCGAAAACTCTGTTCTGCGCACGCATTATGGGCCCCCCCTGGGAACGTCTCACGTGTAACGACACATGTTTGCGTGGCAGAGTAATGATGGTGTACGTGGAGACAGTGTTTGCGCAGCAATCGCCGACACCATGTAACTGAGGCGGTATAAGGGGAACCAGCCCGCATTCGCCGAGGTAGATGGAAAACCGCCTTAAAAACCATCCACAGGCTGGCCGGCACACCGGACCTCGACACTAATCCGCCGGACGGATTCGTGTTGGGGACCGGCGCGCCTTCCCTCTCGGGAAGCAGCGCGCTAGACCGCGCGACTGTCCGGGCGGTGCCACAGTCTGGAACCGCACGGCCGCTGCGGTCGCAGGTTCGAATCCTACCTCGGGCATGGATGTGTGTGATGTCCTTAGGTTAGTTAGGTTTAAGTAGTTCTAAGTCCTAGGGGACTGATGACCTCAGAAGTTAAGTCCCGTAGTGCCTAGGGCCATTTGAACCATTTTTTGCCCGGGTGGGCTCACGACGGTATGATTCGGACAGCCAATTAACTTCGCCGTTTCTGAGTAGTTCGCACTCAGTCGCATGGTCATAAGATTCTACCCTTTGTCGGAGTCGCATATGCCAATGTCTTTTCCGCGCCTGCGGCCTCTGTCGTCGTTAAAATGATTCCCCAGACACTACAATACACGTTTCCTTATGAGCAATTCTTAGCTCGGTAGTGGGCAGGTTTAGCGTCAAGCGCTATTCCTGCAAATCGTGGTTTTGAGAGAACTGACTGATTTGGACAACCTGTCGGATGCTTTGCATCCATTGACTGTTACGAGTTTTTAGGCTCGCAACACGTCAGGCCAACGTGTCGTTGGGCTGCGGTGGATTGAATGGCCCACTGCCTGAATGAGCCAGTTCTGAGACGCTCGGTTTGTTGATAGAAATTTCTTGCTGTTTGACGAAAACGGTCCCTGAGAAGAGGGATTCCAGTCTGTTCGTGTAACTGGGAAGTCGGGTAACGCCATGGCAGTCCAAGGGCGAGCCGAAGGGCGCGGTTCTGCACCCTCTAGAGCTCAGCAACTTGTGTATCGGCAGCATTCCCCCACGCCACGGCAGCAAATTACAGCACTGGACGAACCACTACTAGGTACATGGTGATGCCATGGCGACGGGGAAGCGTCGACGTCGGGTTGAGGAGAGGTTACAGGACATGAAGACGCCCTCCAGCTCTACACTTTAACTCCTGAGTGTGGGGACGCCACGTTAGCCTCTGGTCGGGGGTGACCCCGAGGTATTTAGCGGTTCTACTCCACGGGACGGGGCCTCCTGCGATGGTGACGGGCTCTAAAACTGGTGGTAGCAGTCTTTTCGTGAATATTACTGCTGGGCTCTTGGCAGTATTAAATTTAAGCCGCCATTTCGTGGACCACGTCCCTAATGCTTCTCGCCCTAATTGCAGACGACGTCGCATTTCAAACACGTTCATTCTCCGAATGAGTAGCACACATTGTCGTCGGCATTAAGCGCCAACGACACCCGCGCCACCCGCGTAGCATCTGCAATGTAAAGGGAGTCTAGTAGGGATCCCAGTGTGGACCCCTGTGGCATCCCAGCCTGAATGGGTCATTGCGTCGACAATCCGGCGTCCAGGCCCACGTGGAAAGTTCGATTTTCGAGGTAGGACTTAAGTAGCACCCCGTGTGACGTCGGGACCCCGTGCATAAAAAGTTTATACACGAGGCCGCCATACCACACACAGAGTCGATGCCCTAGAAACGTCCTGGAGTACCCCCCAAAGGTATTCCCAGGTCTCCAGGGCTCACATGGTCTCCTCCACAAGTCGCATGAGTTGATGCCCTATGGAATGACCCTTGCGAAAACCGAACTGCTCATCGGGTAGCAGACGTTCGGCTCCCACGTGCCTGAGGAGCCGTTTGGCGTATAAACGCTCAAATACTTTCGAGAGCGACGGCAGAAGACTAACAGGGCGGTAGTTCGCCGCCAGACGAGGGTCCTTGTTTGCCTTGGGGACTGCTACCACTTCCTCGTATTTCCACACCGTAGGATAGATCCCCGTGCGCAACGCTAGAGAATACCGACGATACCTTCGTCCCCTCCAGCCTTTTTCGGGCAGAGCGACCGCATTTGCAAGGCTCCTTCTTCCACCGAAATGGGTTCAATGTCGTCTCCATCTTCCCTGGCAGCCAGGAAGGTGGGTAGTTGCGCTTCGACTAGGCGAAGTGGTCGTCATCCACATCTTCCGTAGGCGTGAAAGGCGCCCCAAAGTGGTGTGCCAACACATTCGCCTTTTCATCGGGGTGGCTACTGACGTCTCGTCCTACCTGAGTAGGCCGAACGCGTCGCCGACGTCTCAGGAATGATTTGGCAACACGCGATGCATTGCCATCCACAGGATCCAGTGTTGCCACCAGATCTGCCCATTCCCTATTTCGGTGTGCCTCAACCGTGGCCTCGATCTCGCGGCGCATACGGTTTAGGCGAGCTTTGGTGCGTGGCTGACGACTAAGTTGCCACTCACGGATGAGTCGATTCTCCTCCCGAATCGTCTCCCTAATTTCCGGCGGAAGGCGACGGGAGTTGACGGGTGGATGTTGTGGGGGAGGCGGAGAAGCTGCCTCCGCGGCTAAGAGTAGTTGTCGAGTAAGAAACTGCAGGGCAGTGTCAGTGCCAACCACAGCAGGGTCTGGGACGTCGACGAAGAGAGAGAGGACCTCCGCTTGGTAACGCTCGCGGTCCACGCGTTTCAAGTTAGGGCGACGCGGCGGAAGGGCAGCACCAACGATGTCCACGTCGAAGATCACTCGTACGTGATCTGACGACAGCGCAAAACTTGTCGAGGCAGAGATGTGCTGCTCAATATCCTTAATAAGGGAAACGTCCAGGACATCAGATAAGTGGTGCACAGGAAAGATCGTGTGATCAAATCGTCCAAGCGCAATGACACCATTTCTCTGGACAGCCCGGAGTAGGCTTCGGCTCGTCTGTGTTCGAATTATATTGGCTGCTGCACACCGCGTCATGTGACCACGCACACCGCGTCATGTGACCACGACGTCACCAACTGGCTTTTAGTCACAGGTGTCACAGCATTTTGGGCCACCGGTGAGTGCACTTATATGACCAACAGTGAAGATTGTGGCTCTCAAAGTAACTAGATGAGCTTCATCGTACATCGTGAAAACCAGTTCATCTGTCATCACTTGTAGTACTTGTTCTGAAACTGATACCTCTAGTATTGGGCCTTAAGTCGTCAGACTACTGTGATTTTATAATGGTGAAAGTGTAAATTATACCCAGGTATTCACGTTACCCTGCGATAATGGCAGCAGTATGATCACGATGTGGCCGGTGCGGACTCCTCACTCTCCGTCGCACTTCTTACGTCGGATTTCATTATGTTGTGAATGACAGTGAACGGCCAGTTGATACTCATTTCATAGTAGAACCTATTTCTCTGCAGTTTTTCACCCTCGTCAAAAACTGTATTTCGGGTTGAAAAACTGCCTCCTCGATCCACGTTGAAGTGCTGCGGGAATAGTCGTTTAGTTGAAACTTAGGAATCGTGCTTTCTGAAAAATGTTTCCAGGAGAGGTGCACGACGTTAGCTCCACAGTTATCCTACGTGTATTGTTTAGCTAATACAGCTTCACTATGGAGCAAAGAATATGATGTGTAATATGTAGGCTACTATAAATTAATAATTAACTGATATTATTTTCTTTTGCACCCTGTAATTCAGCACTGTGCATATTCGAATTCACACTCGCAGTCGTTCATAATATCAACTCCATTATATCCTAGCAGCAGCAGTGGTTCTCGCAATGTGAGTGGTTCAAGTTAATGGAGGCCAATATAATCGTTGTATGTACAGAAATGTCTGAAACATCGTATCAAGCTATGTTCAACATTTTAAAGAACGCTTTACACAACATATGTATTTTGGATCAAGTCAGATTTTATTTCGCTGCAATAATCCAGTTTCCTGCTAAACATTCACTGTAATAAGCGCATTCTGTACAATGAATGTACACATAGAGTTTGTTATTGTTCTTTTTTCGGACAAAAATTTGTTATTGGCTATCTAAACTGAGAATCGAATCGATGACAATAGTGATCATCATCTAGACTTTCCAATGGTGTTGCAGTCTGTTCAACAGATAATGTGGCTACATATTTAAAACAACACCGTTTTTTATCTTTTCCCAATAGCAAATAGGTAATGGTAGTTTTTACAATTCATCCAAACCGTACTGTGATTCTTCCTTTAGTAATTCGCCCCAACCCCACCCCAACGAACGAAATTATTGTTTAAGTTTTAATGTTTTGTTGGGTATTATTACAATAATGTATGTATGAATCGACGCATGTTATACATCTTCTCGTAAACCACTGGAGCTATTTCAACCAAACTTGTACACCTATTACTTTATTTCTGGAGGTCGGCCCGAATGGCCGAGCGGTTCTAGGCGCTACAGTCTGGAACCGCGAGACCGCTACGGTCGCAGGTTCGAATCCTGCCTTGGACATGTATGTGTGTGATGTCCTTAGGTTAGTTATGTTTAAGTAGTTCTAAGTTCTAGGGGACTGAGACCTCAGAAGTTAAGTCCCATAGTGCTCAGAGCAATTTTTTATTTCTGGAAACAGTTGCTGTGGGGTTAATTATCATCTACCTAGCAAAGGGTTGGGGTAAAAGAACAGGCAGTTTCTCAGAATGAGAATACTTAATGACCTGCAATAAAATTTACACATAATTTCAAAATTTTATGAAAGTTTTTCTCGCTGACAACCCCTACAAAAAGATGAAAGTAAAATAGTTTGTCGCTTACTACCTTTTCGCTCTTCGTGTTTTAATTTGTTCATGTTTTTATTTATTACTTCCTTACTACTAACTGTGTTCGCGACATATGATGTAGACAGTATTCACATATATCACCGACAGTACCAACAAAATTGTGTCGTTATAGACACTGAGAGGCGCGAGAAACTACCACTTCAGGAATGACCTTTTAATTTACTGCCTACCCTATTTGCAAGACATTTCGCAAACTGTATCCGCGTATGTCGCTGAATGTACAGCCAAAGTTAATATCTTTGTGCGGCACATATTTCAGGAGATGCGACGTCATAAACATTGAGCTCCGTGAAAATGAAACTGCAGGGCTCAATCCGCTAGAGATACAGCTGAAATATATGTACAAATACTTGTGAAATATAATTGACTGTGCGTACGCGGCCAAAGCTACGGCCGAAAAGGTTATTCTAACCAACTGGAACGATGATATCGTCGAAATTTGGTACACACATTAGTTACCAACCGCAAAGAAATATTGTGGGGGTAAGATCCACCAGCCTTCAAACGTGTTGTGGGCGATAACGTGGAAAGAAAGTGGGAGGAGAAGGTGAACAGACAGAGGGGGGAGAACGACATGGATGGAGAGGGGGAGGGGAAAATGGACAGAGTAAGGTAAGAGGAGGAGATGCACAGAGAGACGGCCATCAGGAGATGAGCAGAGAGGGTTAGAGGAGGTGGACAGAGAGGAGTGGAAGGAGGAGATGAATAGGGTTAGGGGGAAGGGGGACTGATAGAACAGTGGTATAAACAAATACCTGTGGAACTCCGGGTACTTAGCTAGTCAGCGTAACCCTAAGCCAGTTTCGTAGCGTCGAATTGTTCAAGTTATGAAGGCAAAGTACCATATTCTTCAGATAACTCAGTACCTGCTTTTACTGTTTTTGAGTTCTTTCCAACAATTTAAGTCTTGATATGGCAGCATTCTGAGGTCTACCTTGTCTGAAATAACGTACACTCTCTTATTTGGCCTTTCTTATACGTTTCCTCTGTGCCTGCAACATACTATCGTATTGTCATAATTTGACCTCTGTTTTTAATTACCGTTGACAGTGTGGCGTTAGGAATGGCAAACTATTTGCAGATTTTAAGTTTTGTTCTCTATTTTCTACTAACTGCCTGCAGTTCCATATGCGTTGTAATGGGAATGACGGTATATTTTCTACCCTATTTCTTTATTGGCAAAAATGACCTAGGCAGAATGTGATACAGGAATTAAAAAACTTTTGTGATGGATTCGATACATCGGGCTGAAAATCATTTCAGAAGAGCCACTGAAGTATGAGATTATGGAATCTGCATTATTTAAGATCTACTACTGTCACAGAATCGGAAAATGTGGCCGCGCGGTTAGAGGCGCTATGTGACGGATTTCGCGGCCTCTCCCGCTGGAGGTTCGAGTCCTCCCTCGGGCATGGGTGTGTGTGTTGTTCTTAGCATAAGTTAGTTTAAGTAGTGTGTAAGTCTATGGACCAGTGACCTCAGCACTTTGGTCCCTAAGCAATTCACACACATTTCAACATTTTACATGCTATATAGTTTGCAAAGTCCATGGTTCAACACTCATCATATCGCAATTTTATTTGGTGTGTTTTCACAGTCTCGTAGAATTATTTTAAAGGTTTTCATGTTCTCCATTCACCGCACGTTTGTTAAAATTCCACGACTGCAATTTCAACCTTTCGGTCATTTTCAAGTGGGTAACATCCACAGGCAATACATACACAAGGCTAAACATACCACTATCATCAGCATAGTGCAAATTAATTTGGACAATGCGATTATACTTCAACAGTGCATGTTTTTAATTAGTATATGTATAATACAGTTAGTAGCTTACCGAATATTAACAATTGTTGTGTTCTATTGCTTCAATGAGCTGACATGTCTGAGCAAATGTTTCGAGTTCGTTGTCATGAAACCTTACTTTTATCACATGTACTAACATTCATTCTTTCGTTAAACAGTGCATTTTACCAAGACAACTTATGACACTACCACACAAATTCTTCGTGGGATTTAAGTATGGCGAATTACTGGGCTACTGAAGTACATTAATGTTGTTTTGTTCTATGACCGTCTTGAGTGCTTGAGAAGTGTGGCACGGAGCCAGATCATGTTGAAATGTTCCTCCACCACTCCAAAGATCTGTCGGCATGGCACAAACCCGCGCCCAAGGATTTACATGTATTTCGGTGAATTCAACATGCTATTAACTGGAACTAGCGCTCCACGGCTACTTGTAGTGAAGGAATCCCAAAACGTCTTTGGGAGGGTGTTTTACTGTCTGTTTAAGAGGCACAGCTTTCATTGCCTTATGGGTGCTTCGCCTTACATCCCTTGATATGTATCTTTGAACAATAAAATGTAACTCATCAATGAAAATTATAAATTTCTTGTTATTGGTGGTCCAATATTTAGAAAATAGGGCTTCTAGGTCATCTCCCCTTCTTACAGCATTGCCAATTTTCTATAGTGATAATTTCAAATGTTCGTAAAAATTAAAACAAAATATATTGGGCAACTCTATTTTTAGTCTAGAATGTGATGGAGTACTTTCCAAAAGACAGTTCTCACTAGCTGCTAGGAAAAAAATGAAAACTAACGTTACAAGAAATTTTGGAGGAAAACAATTTTTTACTTCAACCTATGGTAGTAACAGAATCACTAATGTAATAGGACTGAAAAAAATTGTTGACATCCTCAAAGTTTACAGATACATATGCTGCGTCTTTTATTTCAGAAACATAAAAGTATTCTGAGATAAAAAAAAATATTATAAGAGGTGTGAAACTGTGCCGACTGCGTAGCGAAAAATGAAGTTGCTGATGAATTTTCGCTCTGTAGGACTGCGAAGAAACTTCCCGCGAGAAAGTTGTTACGAAAACTACAAAAATATTTTTGGTAACATTTCAGACATCATTATTGTATCGTATCACGTACAGAGGCAAATTACTTCCGCGATATTCCGTGCGCAGCAGCACGCGAGTCGTTGTAGGCCGTCGCCAAGAGTTTTGTTCGGACGGCTCGCTTTAATATGGCCGAGAATATTCCCTACTCCCCGTAAATATTTTGCTGGCTGCTAATACATATTCTTCGTCATTGCATCCATCACTCAAAACACCAATATACTCTACGCAAAAGTAATTATAGTTATGTTGGTTTCAATATTTTCACTGAAGTCGAGCAAAATATTTGTTCGAAAGGTTTTGTGAAACCCAAGTTTTATCCAAATTTGCTGTAAGCCTATTATTCTCAGCACGCAATACGTGCTTGGTACACAAAAACTTCGTTCTTACTACTGCAGCGTCCCTGTCTTGTGTTACAAATTTCGTCCTTCACTACAGTTTCTGAATTAAAAATCAAGTGGGTGGAGAAGACAGTGCATTGAAGTGACTGGCCAGAATAATCAATTTTATCAGGGACGTTACCCTGTATTTCTCTAGCCATCGTATACTGTCCTCTGCCATACTAAAGTAATACAATTCTACGATCTAGCTTTTTGTAAAAGTCGTCAAATATCATAAATTTCTATGCGCTTTTCAGAGAATCTTCTTAAAAACTTCTTTATTCATTTCTCAATGGTAATTGGATTGGCAAGAACTTTTTCCACGACGAAAAACAAGTTTGTCGTCTGGTATGAAGTCTGTCGTTAATGATCCAGCGTGGGGAATGGTTAATCGGCCACCTTGATTGAGGACAAGTTATTCTCTCACCTATTTTTCGTATACAGAAAATTATTAAAGATTTTGTTACAACCTTACGCACCTTGAGCGAGACTCTAGAAAGTTACTGACATGAGCAGACCTTGATGGAGCCTCGTAGGGCACTAAAAGCATGAGGTATTTTTATGATTCTTAGCTTGCAGAAATGGCATGTTGGAAGTTGAAAGCAATTGGCGGCGAGCCCATCCCTCAGTATATCTTGCTGGACAGTCACAGCCATTCAGGGCAGACAGAGCAGCCTCTACCTGAGACAGGTCTCCAGTAGAACAGTGCTGAGCTACCTGCCATGGCACCAGTGGAAGGCTGGGCTGGGGGCAACGGACTGAAGGGATGTGTCTGCACGGTGAAGTCATAAACTGGGTATCATACGCAGAGCCATGCGTAATAAAAGTTCAAAAGTTTTCGAAAACATCTTCCATCTTCCAAAAACTTAAAAAAGCCAGCAGCTGGCAGTTTTCTTTTTTTTTTTTTTTTTCAGAGATGCAGGTTTCAAAACTCTTGCGCCGGTTCGACATGAGTTAGTGCTGTCGTGTAGGAGGGGAGATTTGGCGCCTCTAAAGCCCTGTGATTGGCTCATGGCGGCGTGAAGGAAGTGTCGTTCGTGCACTTTGCAGGAAAATGGAATTTTGTTTGTCTGGAGAAGTGCGATGAACTCGGGTTCTGGACATTAGTCTGGAAGTATCTTCTGGTCGAAGCTCTAGCATGTGTGGTTGGTGCTTGGGACCTGCCCTGAGACTGACTTCACTTGCAAGTAGTTAGACTGGAGAACTCATGGCGAAGTTCTTACTGTACCAATGTCTGACTGTACCAATGTCTCAGACTACTCATTTGCCGAGGGCACACTTATTCGTTTTTGATTTACTACTCTCGACGTTTGGTATCTTTGTGCGCTCTGTCGTATAAGTGAGCCAAATTGGTCCTTGGTATGACCAGCGAATGGGTGTGTCACACACTGAAATCTACCATGATTTCAGGGCTCTGGTAGAGAGTGAATTGCGATCCGTCTGCCTGACAGCTAGACCGTGAGATTTTTGCATTTCTTTCGTGGCTGCGGTCGATTCACAGGTGCCGCCTCCGCGTCCCGCCACCGCCGTGCACTTCTCCCCTTCTGCAATTTACATCGCCGCACAAAGCAAACAGGGTAACGTATTGCTGCTCCGACCTTGTCAGGGCGTACAGATCTCAATCGCCACTTGCTCTCTGCTGCACCTACATTAAGAAACTTATGTAGATTATCAATCAAAGTCCGCTCAGCGTGAGATCAATTCAGACTGCGTTATCCACAATTTTGGGGCCAGAGTACTTGACCCACCTCTGCCACCCAGGATCCCTTGTCCATTGTTCTCTTAACCCAACTGTTAGTTGTTTACAGTATCCAATCAACAACTATAATTTATGACTGCTTTTTCTTTTAAAAAGATAAATGTTGTTAGTAAATTTTACTACATTCTCCATCATTTTATATAGTAAGCACCAGGTGTAACTTTCATTGTGGCGTCTCATGCCAGGATAACTTTCATTGTGGCGTCCCATGTCAGGATAACTTTCAACCTCTAATAGTAGGCACTTTCAAACCGCCGTTTCATTTGGAATAGTGCTATATATACTAATTAATGTGGTTCTGTGAAACGCAACTTTCATCCAAGTACACTACAGGCCTGGTGTCTTCAGCGTGCAAGAAGTGCTTTGTACCCAAAAACTGTGCTCTTGCTGCTGCAATGTCTCTGTGTCCCATTAAGAATTGCCGTCTCTCTTTACACTTTTTGAATCAGAAACCAAGGGAGCGGAGAAGACGAAGAACGGAGGGCTCTGAGCCCGAGTAATTAATTTTTTCACTTAAGTCATCCGCTGGATACTCTTCCTGTTGTAATGTCCAAGTATAGTTCTACGCACGAGCTCTACGTTAAAATCTTGAAAATCGGTTGATTTCCGTGCACGTTCGTATCCCGTTCTTGGAGAATCGAAGCACTCATTCATGTCTGGAGAGTCTGTCAATGACACAAATTTGCCAATATGGCCTAAGTTGACTTGGCGACACTACACGCTTTAGCTGTAAGTTTATGAATTTGCGCAAAATTTATTATCCGCTTCTTCATTGTAGACCAGATCAGTAAAAATTTGAGTACATTCAATACGATAATTTTCGATTGTTTACGAATGTCTTTCCATCCTTTACGCACACCGACCGGAGGAGTACCGCAAGTAGGCCGTTGCTCCTGCATTGCTGTTCGCCACCGAACACACGTCAAAGCACCTTTCTAAAGACTGTGTGACGCTGAGATCAGACATGATCACTCGATATAGCACGGTAACACTGAGCTTTCAGCTGCTCTGGCCTACCACCCCGCTAACGGTACCTGCATGGCAACAAAGTCGAGAGGCGGGCAAATCACTGCTGGCGGCAGGCAGTGGCCGTGACCTTGAGGACTACTTCCGTGCCGGCCACTTTTTTCTTTTCCTAAGACGTTTAGTAAAGTCTGGTTGACTTCGGGTTCCCATTGCCATAATATTAGCACCTAAGAGTAGACTTATCTATGCTAGCAATGGTCGTGTATCAGGACGCAGGCGTGCATCTTAGTGTAGTCTTTGGAGATGGCGATGCCAACTTGAAATGCAAGCGTATATTCAGCACCGCCCAAACACATCGTATCTACGACAAAATGGAACGAGCTTTTCTTCGTGAGCGAATTCATACAACAGAGAGAAGAGACTTGGCAAGAACGGACGAGGAGCCTTAGGACATTTTCTACCAACTAAGTAGAAGAAGACCGAAGATTATGAGCAGAAGGTCCGAGACCTATTAAATTCGACGACGTACCGAAAACTAAGCACAGATCCGACGCAGCGTATCAGACGGAATAAGAATCGGTTAATTAAGGGGTCTTCTCTGCCGGCGGCCATACTGAGAAACCTGCGCAACACAGAAGCTCTACCACCTCAGCTGTATAGATTGACTAAGACCCATAAGAATAACGTTCCACTAAGACCTTCTGTTGGCGCTCCTGGCTCACCGACGTATAAACTGTCAAAATATTTAGCCTCTCTGCTCCAGCTGCGCGTGGGGAAGGGTGACACATACAAGAGCGACTCAGGATATTTAACTGAGAAGCCGAAGAAAATAAAACTTGCAGCAAATGACACCCTGGTCAGCTCTGAAGTTGTTACTTTATGTACGAAAGTGCCACTCAATGACTCTCTTGTGCACATCACTTCCATTTTCCCTCGACACAAAAAAAAAACTTAGAATCACTTAAACCTAACTAACCTAAGGACATCACACACGTCCATGCCCGAGGCAGGATTCGAACCTGCGACCGTAGCGGTCGCGCGGTTCCAGACTGTAGTGCCTAGAACCTCTCGGCCACTCCGGCTGGCCTCAAGACGACACAAAGCTCTCTTTAGCATGTCTCACCACGAACTGTTTCTCGTGGAATGGCAACTTCCACGAACAACTGGAAGGCGTCGCCGTGGGTAGTACTCTCAGTGAACTGGTGGCCAACTTCTTCAAGGAACATTTCGAAACACAAGCACTGGACTAGGAACGTTGTAAACCTAAGGTGTGGTAGAGATACGACGATAATACTTTCGTTGTGTGGAGCCATGGTGAGAAACAGCTCGGTGACTTCCTAAGACACTTGAACAGTCTCCATGGCGACATAAAATTTACCATGGAAATAGGAAAGGACAAAAATCTATCATATCTAGATGTGCTGTCACAAGGGATAATGAAAACCAGGTACACAGTGTGTAGCGAAAATCAACACACACGGACCTATAACTGCACAAACTACCTTATCACCACCCGAGCCAGAAGAGGGGCATGATTAATACGCTCGTAACGCGAGCAAGACGAATATGTGAGCCACATCACCTCAGACGTGAAATACAACACTTGGAAAGTGTTTAAAGGAGCAATGGGTACTCGACAAGTTATATTAGAAGTATAACGGGGCCAAACACGCGGCGAAGTGACAAATCAGAAAAAGATATGTCGGGTACGGCCTTTCTGCCGTACATTCCCAGAGTTACGGACAGAATCGGCCGTATATTGCGCAAACACTTCGTACAAATTATTTACAAACCGACAAAGAAGATGGAAGCGTGTCTCAGATCGGCAAAGGGACCCACTTGTAACGTCGGGAATACACCGCATATCATACACATGTTGTAAAATGTATGCCGGAATAACTGGACGATCAATCAACACCAGGACCAGAGAACATAAGCGACATTGCAGGTTGGGGCAGGTGGAGAAATCGGCCGTGGCAGAGCAGGCGCTGTGTGAGACCGACCACGTAGTAAAATTCGCCGACACGAAGGTCTGGCTGTAGAGAAGAATTATCACATCCGCTTGTTCAGAGAAGCTATTGAAATACAAATACACGGGAATAGCTTCAATAACAAAGAAAAAAGTCTCAAGGTAAACGGATCCTGGCTTCCCGTGCTGCAGCGAACGACCGTCGCAGGTAGCAAGAGAACCGCATCGGAAATGAGCCTGGAGAAGCCCTCGGACGTTGGCCACGGGTTACATACAGTCTGCGGCCGCACGCTCGTCTCCAGCCCATCACCATCGATACAGGGTTAATCTTTGACATTGCCAGCCACTTGTGATGGCGAAACGTCAGAAAAATCATCAGACGAACTTCGCCGAGGAATCCGAGAAGAAGCCAACAGGCAGTTTGTCAACCTCTGTTTAATCTGTTAAGGGTTCGATTGTTATTAAGCCAGTGCCTTGTTTGAATTCCAGACAAAATTTGAAAATTAATAGTAAGTTACAACCTTTTACTAATTCGTATCTTCAAATAACCTTGAAAGAAGGTGTTGTTTCTTGAGGTTTCGTTTTTGGCTGGCTGGCTCTGAGCACTATGGGACTTAACATCCGTGGTCATCAGTCCCCTAGAACTTAGAACTACTTAAACTGAACTAACCTAAGGACATCACACACATTCATGCCCGAGGCAGGATTCGAACCTGCGACCGTAGCGGTCACACGGTTCCAGACTGAAGCGCCTAGAACCGCACGGCCACACCGGCCGGCGATTTCGTTTTTGCTAGACGTTATTTCTCATACTTAGGCCCTAGCAGATCTAATTACGTGCAACGCCGAAAGACTGAATAGAAATATCTCTGATGAGCTATAAATTTCATGTTTACCGTTCCGAGTTTCTTATACTTAAATCGCGTTGGTACATCAAGTGAATGTCCGACCTGCAGCAACAGGAGTAACTACCTCGCAACAGCTGATTCAGAGATATTACGAAAGTTCACTAATCTGTCACTATCTACTGAAGTAACATAAACCTATCAGCATTTTCTCTTTTAAAGATCAAGTTATTCATCAAAATATGAATTATCAGTATACTGTAAGTTTTAGATGTTAATCATCAGATTTTAATAAATTTGAGTTGCTCGTATTTATTTTCAGAAGTTGTCAGGAAGTACTAAACTCTAAGAAAAAAATTGACGTAGCACGAAGAAATTATCAGAATAGGATGGAAATCAGTAGATGTGATATATATGTATAAACACACAAATGATTAATATTTCAGAAAAATAGGATGATTTAGTCCAAAGAAAGAGCTTCACAAATTGAGCAAGTCAACAACATTTTGGTCTACCGCTGGCTCTTATTCAAACAGTTACTGGGCTTGGCATGGATTGATACAGTCGTTGGGTGTCTTACTAAAGGTTATTGTGCCAAATTCTGTCCAGTTCGTGCGTTAGATCGTCAAATTGGTAATAAATGTACTGTCGATTGCGAACATGAAGTGTTTCAAACTGATCTTGTACTTGTAAACTCACACTTCATTTTCAGATTTTAAAAGTTATGTTAGATTAAGTTGTTTTTAAGTCTACAAAGGCAAAGAATGACAGAGGCCACATAGCAGTTCTGAGAATGTTGCTTTTGACTAGAAAGTACATGTATTCCCATTACAATTTCAAGAAGAAAAGGGATCTAAGCCGGGGGAAACTGGGATGTGTTGGATAAATTCATTTATTTCTGAAGACAGCATAGATGTAAAACGATGAAGTCTAAATCGAGTAATACTTGCCTCATCTAATACGCTACACGTGTATCTTGGGTCCTGCCAAATGGCGATCATCTCAGGGAGCTCAGTCTTCGTTACTTGGGTGTGGGTTCGGAAAACCATAGGTTTTCAATGTGGGGGCTAGTGCGCAACACCAGACACCTGTACCTGTGAACTCTGGGTGTTCTGCGGCGATGGAACGTTGCGTGTCACAGGAAACGGGAACCTAAGATTAGCCCCATGGCCTCGAGATTAGTCCATACCTCTGTAAGATGAGGGCACAACCGCAAGGAGCCCTACACGGCGACGTGGTGATGGTCTGTTGAGGCAGTACAGTGATTAGTGAGTAGCGTATGGCATAGCTGCTGCACGGTTGTATGGGCACTCTGGCTCTGGATCTCAGCTTGGTTAAATGTGGGCGCTTTTCTCGTAGCGCCTCGCCGTTAAAAGGTGGCAAACATCTCTCTTACATAAATGCTGTGCAGTAAATCAGGTATTCTGTTGCTTGATATCAACAACCGAGGCAGTAAAAGAGCTCGACAGTCAAGCAGTGCAGAGCAATAAACGGCAGATAACAGCAAATGTCGGTAGTAATGGATAAGACTGTAGCAAAATACTGTACGTTGGTTTTCATGAAATGAAATGAAGGCAGTTTCGAGATGGTGTATCCGTCTTCATTGCTGGCCATTACAAATGACGTCGACATTTAACAAAAGTCATACTGGCATGAGTCCTGCTATATTGTCGATCTATCCATTGAGTAGGATTTGAGAGCAGCCGAGAACCATAACTGACGCTTCCACATTTTGTGCATAAAGAAGAATGGCTTGTCGAGTTTCAGATTCAGAAATCGTATCTGACTGTTGTTTTTTCCTGAAAAGATTATTTTATGCCACGTTTAAGAAGGTGAAACATCTGTCAGCACCCGTCAGAAGTCAACAGCGGCTGGGTTCTGGTTAGCAGAGAGCAGCTATCGGTTTTCGAGGCTGCAGCTAGCGCTGTTTGGGATCCTGCGACTGTGATGTGAACACGGAATGGATGAGTTCAGGAGGTCCATACTCAGTGCCATATAGGATCTCACTCGCCCCACGGATTTAGAGCCCAAGAGAACAGACATACTGTGCGCTTAGTTTTGCGGGATCATACATTTATGCCCCCACCTTGAGTCAAGAAAGAGACTACTTTGGTGCAAGAGAAAAATCGACATGGATAGCAGGACAACGTCTCGAGCACCATGGAGAATCATGACGACCAACTCTATTAAGACTTCCATAGATGGGCCAAGAGA